>NC_061099.1:53953299-53965799 GCF_015104395.2 Macrobrachium nipponense | reverse complement strand
TAATGTTTTATATTTTTCGTGAGAACAGATACACTTATTCCAAACGATTTTCCCCTCCTCATTTTTGGTTTTAATTTGTCGGGTGGAATAATCCCAGGAGGGAAATCTAGCAGTCTACAGTGCCACGAAAAGTACCCACACGTACTTCTTTCGGTTCGGTCACATCAACAACTTGCATCCCGTGCACCCTGACCCTTTTCTTCACCAGGGGAACCCTCAAACCAGCCACCAAGGTCGAGCGTCAAAAAAGTTTTTAAAGTAACGAAAAAAGAAATAAACAATAAAATTCATATCTATTACATAAGCATTATTGCTCGTCATAAATAGGCAATTTAAGCTTAATAAGCTGTAACGGGCAAAAATTAGCGCATTATGTCTCTATACGATCTAATCACAAACAAGTTCCCTAACATTAGCATAATTCGCAACGGAGTCGCGACTATGCAAGGCTGCTCAGCAAAGACGCCGTCGCTCCACGATAACCGTCAAAAGTCGCCAAGTCATGGCAGAACGTAACAGTGTCGTAATGGCGTCTCGATTTGCATCATTTGATTCCACAAGTCGTAACTAGCATTGGCGAGTTGCGGCATCCAGTACGACATACACCGTGTACTTGGCAACCCCACAGATTACACAGTGGGGGTGGGTGTGCAATGAGTCCGTAAACTGAACAGAGAAGTGAATGATGTACAAAATATGATTGGTGATATACATAACTTGATATCAAGGGGGTGTAGCTCAGTGGTAGAGCATTCGACTGCAGATCGAGAGGTCCCTGGTTCAATCCCGGGCGCCCCCTAGGGGAAAACATTAATGTAACCGGCACCTAGGCCAGATATATCTTAATTCCATCCTAGGCAGGTCAATTGTAAGAAAATTTGCCCTGAACAGTGTAAAATATCCTTTGTCAGAGAAAAAAAAGCATGCACAGTATTTTGAAGAATTGGTGACCTTAATAGAATTAAAATACTTACACTTTAAGAAGAAAAAGACGTATGTTAATGGTAACTTTCATTTGTGACATTTCCTAGTTTTTCTCCCCAAGTCAGACACTACAGACAATAGTACAGGACCTCTTTGTTACTCTATATTGCTTACTGCACAACCTCAGACTTTAAAACTGTCACATACAGTACATTACATCTTTTACCAGGCTCAAAAATGGAGCACCAAGGAACTTTATGGCCATAACTTGCATAAATCTAAAAAGAATTGAGAGGGTAGATTTTGCAGCCTTATATTTTGGAAACTAATGATTCCCTCAATGGACTGGAAATGGATTCAGATGTACAGATCTGTGGTATTTATATAGTTGAAGGAAATTGCCATAAATCGGCCATTACATCACTCGTGTCAAAAGCTTCTTAATCTCGTTTATTACTTGGAGGAAGATTTTACCAATCAGATCTGAATCCCAGGCTTCTTTTGAAACGTTCAGCGTAATTTATCCTTTGCCCTCATGCCTAACCCGAAAATCAAACTACACTTTATAGCTGCATTTGAAAATTTTGTAGGATATAGAAATTACAGCCAGAAACAGATATTTTTTTAATGGTGATTAACAGCTGGCATTAACGAGAAATAACCCCCTCCCCGCACATTTATGAGCCTTATTCTTGCTACAAGAATTATATCTGACTCACTTTTGATCATGAAGGCGCCTGTACAAGATGGACTATTCTTATTTCTGGTTAAACAGGCAAAGCACAAACAATGACCCACACTAAAAATATCTTATTTACTCATCATAAATTATGTGGATGTAATGAATCTTTCACTGATCAGGTTAATACAATGAAACCTACCATCTAAAAACAGCTTCACTAACATGGTTAATCATTTTATCAAATTAAAAACTAAAAACCAACAGGGATCTCTTGAAAAACAGTTAAATGATTGTATGTAGACCATCTAATTAAAGCATGATCATCGACTACTCTTGGAACAGAATAGCTATAGGAGAAAATAAAATAAAAACAAAAGACCCAAGGAGCAATTATTAAGAGGATTATCATAAAATCAAATACTGAAAAGCATGCAACTTTATATGGGTCTGCAACCACAAAGATAAGTAGAAATTATGCACTGCCTGACAGAGGCCTTCCTCCACATTAACACTAAACTCGTATTTATTATTATTATTATTTGTTTAAGCAGCCATTTCCGACTACGTCCAATCGATTGCTTATTATTATTTTTATAAAAATAGTTTAACCAGACCACTGAGCTGACTTTCAGCTCTTATAGAGCTGGCCCGAAGGATTAGATAAAATGCCAGGTCTAGGCCAAAGGCCAGGAAACAGGACCAAATAGGTCATGAAGTATAATAAACAATAAATTAAAAATCTGCACAGGGGCACAGACTTTCATACAAGAACTCAAACAGGCAATAAATACATTTACTCACGTTTCCATACATACTTATTAAAAAAAGTGTATTAAAATTAATAACAGTTATCAACACCTTGCACTCAGGAGCAGGGTCACGTGGGCTGCTCATCAAGTGCTCATGTGTCTGACGAGTGTGGCCTATACGTAGACGTGTCAGGATTACTTGTGTGTGTCTCTCTCTCTGATATATGGAGCTCCATTTCTTAACATCAGGTTTTATTTGTTTTAGTTTATTACTTTCAGATTCCTCACTCCATATATTTTGCCATTTATTTACAATGATTGTTTTTAAATGAGCTATATAGTCACTAATAGGGATGTTTATACTTGTTCTCATCATGTGGACTGCTTCCTTGGCTGCTTTATCAGCTTCTTCGTTTCCTTTTATCCCGACATGGGCAGGGATCCAACATATTTCAATACTGTTTCCCTTATTATATAATTTATGGAGTAAAAACTTAATCTGTTGCACAATACTATTTCTGGGATTATAACTTTTAATGGCTTCTATTGCGCTTCTAGAGTCGCTATAAGTCACAAATTATTAATCCTGGAACACTGACGCGGGGTGCATATCACCCCACGAAAAAAATAAACATTGGCAACTCTGCGCTAGTAGCCACGAGTAGATCAGCATTCCTTGCTGGGTTAGTCTCAAGGTTGCCCTAGGAGGGGGTGCACGTGTGTGTCTGGTGGTGTTCTTGTTGTTGTTGTTATTCTTGTTTTCGGTGCAGCACACCCCACATTAGTGTTCCAGTACTATATGTCATGGGGTGACCCACACCCCACATATGTGTTTTAAGGTGTACATGGGGTGTATAACACCCCACTTTATGACATACTGGGGTCCATCCCACCCCAGGTTTGTGTTATATGTCAGGATACTGGGGTCCATCCCACCCCAGTTATATAGTTTTGTACTATATTGCTTATCCCAATTCCCTTAGTAAGTGTTAAATTTTTTGCTGCTACTACTACCACCCCAGGTTTTTGTTATATGTCAGGATACTGGGGTCCATCCCACCCCAGTTATATAGTTTTGTACTATATTGCTTATCCCAATTCCCTTAGTAAGTGTTAAATTTTTTGCTGCTACTACTACTACTACTACTACTACTACTACTAATAATAATAATAATTATTTACATTTCTTTCCAGGCATAAATAAATGTGTTTCAGGTTCTATTTACAATAAAACAGACAATAAAAAATAAGTGGAAGTCTAAAATAAAAGTGTCCCCAAAAAAACTGTGAAAATTGTCAAAGAAAAAAACATTAACAGATGATGAGTTAGAACATATGATGAATGCGACTGGTGCCTTGTCAAACTTAGATGAAGATGAGGAGGCAGTTGATAATGAAGGACTTGGAACCAACATACATGATGATGAAATGACCGCTAGTGATGAGGAGGTGGAGGATCAGGATCAGATAGAACTAGAGTTGATGTATGACAGTGATTATGATAAGGATTATGTCCCGTCATGTAGTGATAGTGAGTCCAGTGACAACGTTGAAGGGTCAGAGGATGCTGAAAAAAAGACTGAAAAAAGAGAAGGAAACTACCAGAAAAACACGTAGCACATCGACCCCAAAGAAAAAAAACCCGTATTGTTGACCATACCCTGGAATCTATCCAGTTGATAGTACCTCTTCCACCTTAGTTGATATACCTTCTCCTTCTTCCCCTATAGCTGGACCTAGTATTGATGTGTCTATTGCAGCCAACTCTTCTTCTGCTGCCCCTTCCACCCCTGCAGCCAGTGGTCGTGGGAGACGTAGGAGACAAGCTGAAGTTGATGTTCCAGTTCCACCTATAGTATCGTTTGATACTGCTACTTTGGATGCAAAGCATGGGTTCAGATGGTGTACCCGTCCGCAGTCAAGTACCAATCGTGCAGCCAGAAACATTGTCGCCGGTAGACCCGGACCAAATGCTGAAGCACAAGCTTGTCATTCCCCAGTGGAGTGCTTTAACTTATTCCTTGACGATTCATTTCTGGATATAGTCTGTCAGTGGACAAACAAGAAGATGGAGATTGTAGCCAGTAAGTACAAGAAGAAAACATCAACACATAAAAATGTGGAACGGGAGGAGCTAAGAGCATTCATTGGGGTGCTAATATTTTCGGGATGCCAAAAGGATAGCCATATGTCAACCTGTGACATGTGGTCTGTTGACATCGGTGCGGCACTTTACCGTGCTGCTATGTCGCAGGCTCGTTTTGAGTTTATACTTGGCTGTTTACGCTTTGATGACCCACAGACAAGAGAGATGAGAAGAGAAACTGACAGATTTGCACCTATCCGGGAAACGTATTTGATAAATTTATGGAGAAGTGTGAAAGGCACTATACACCCAGTGAGAATCTGTGTGTTGATGAACAGTTGGTAGGATTTCGTGGAAAATGTTCATTCAGGATGCATATCCCAAGTAAGCCAGCCAAGTATGGCATAAAGTTGGTTAACATAAATGATTGCAAGAGTAAATACTACTAGGAAGTATCCCGTACCTCGGAAAGGATAATATACGGCCCTCAGCTGGAGTAGGACTGGGCCATTATTATACTAAGGAGCTCACAAAGCCATACCACATGACAAACAGAAATGTGACCACAGATAATTGGTTCACCTCCGTAGGACTTGTCGCTGATCTTCTGCAAAACTGTGGAATGACCTTGGTTGGAACGGTGAAGGCAAAACAAGCGAGAACTACCAGAGAAGATAAAGACCAAAGATAATCGTGAACCTGGATCAAGTGCCTTTTCTCTTCACAAAAGAGATGACCCTGGTTTCATATGTGCCTCCAGTAGGAAAGACGGCTAAGAAGTTAGTCCTCTTGCTCTCATCTATGCATAGCCAGCCAGTCCTGCAAGAGAACGGAAAACCTGAGATTATAGAATTTTATAACCGCACCAAAGGAGGAGTTGATGCATTTGATGGAATGTGTGCCCTGTACTCTTGCAACAGGAAAACTAAAAGATGGCCACTTTGTATCTTTTACTGGATAGTGAATGCTGCTATTATCAATGCAAAGGTACTGTACACAGCACACCTAGAGACGACAGGAGTTACCAAGTTTCCAGAACGCCGTCGCTTCATGCTACGTCTTGCAAGATCATTTCATACGGCCATGGGCTGAGAAGAGGTTTGGTCGAGTGCCACTCTCCCACGGAACCTAAGAACATTGATAACTACTGTCTGCAATACTTCATCAGTAGTCAACACACAGTACCCAACTGGCCAAGTACTTGCCCAATGTAACTACCCTCAGGTACGCTGTGCTGAGTGCCCCCGCTCTCAAGACCGGAAGACACGCATCAGGTGCCTGAAATGTCAACGACCTGTGTGCAAATCCCACTTGTACCCTACATGTACAAGCTGTCTTGAGCTTGTGGTAAGTAATTACCCGTATTTCATTTGCGGCCCACTGTGTATATATATATATATATATATATATATATATATATATATATATATATATATATATATATAACAACAAACAGTCTGGTAGATCAAATACGTACACAGGCTGGTATATAACATGATATATCATCACACATCTTTAATACACCCTCTAAAACATCAATTAATAAGTATTTAGTAAGTTTTCAGAGGAGTAACGAGTGATAAGAATCAAAATAATCATAAGTTTTACTGTGCTAAATTTTGACCCTTTTTTGTCTCTCCATATTACAGTGAGATGTGGTGCCAGATGCTGAGGGCTGCTGAGGGGATGGAAGAAGGATTCATTTCACCATGGCAGGAAGCCCGTTTCTCTAAAGAAATTTTTTTTTTTTTATATAAATTTTTTTTTTCGGAAAAACTTGAAAATTCAAAGTTTTATTTTTATTAATTTTATTACAAGAAAATTTTTTTTTTTTCAATTTAGTTTACATATCAAAAGAAAGCTGAATAAGTCTAGTTTGTGTTTCATATTTCAAAAATAAGATTGCATGAAAGGAAAACTGAGTTTTATTGATCCAAAGATTTGGGGTTCGCTACACCCCAGGTTTGTGCTTGTGTTCCTCTAAAGGAAGGTTTGTGTTCTCGGGTTAAAGGGGTGTTCTTTGATTAATTCTATGGCCGATGTTATTGCACATAACTCTGCGCTGTAAATACAGAACCTTCATTGGGAAGAGAGAACTGGTATGTTTTTGTCCTGGACACTGCAGCATATCCCACTCCATATTTCTGATTTGGATCCATCCGTATATACTGCGTAATGCGGACCTTTTCGGCTTATGTGCTCTACTGTATGTTGTCTATGGTGTTCTGGAGTATACGAGTAATTTTTGATAAATATTTTAAGTTCTACAAATTTTTATCTTATTCATATTCCAAGGGGAGGCGGTAATTTTACTGTTGAAGGTAGTTGTGAATTTATATTAAGTGACTCAAACAGTCTTCTACTCTAATTGGGAAAGATGGTATATGATTGTTAATAAAAAGTATCATGCAATTCAAATAGTTTTTTTGTTAGGAACAACTACACTGAATCTTTAGGGCACTCTTCATTGTTACTAAGTCTATATGGAGTGAGAGAGGTAGTTCACTACATTCAACCTGTAAAGAAGAGGTTGGTGATGATCTAAAGGCTCCTGAGCATATTCTATGAGCATAATCATGATAGACAGTACTGTTGCTTTATATAGCAATGTAAAGGGTTTGTCTATCTGCTCCCCATGTAGTACTTGATAATTTTCAAACTGGATTTAAAGCTTTTTTGCATTTTGATTTCATGTATGCTATGTGGGCTTTCCAGTTAAATGAGTATCAAGTACTAATCCTAAGAATTTTTGCAGTTTGGCCAATTGGTATATTATGACCTCTGATTTTCAAAATCTATTTCTTCATTTTTCATCCACCTTTTATCTTTGCAAAAAGCAATTGCTAGGGTCTTATGTATGGCTAATTTAAATCCTACAGATGATGTCCATTCATCTATTTTTTATTATAGGTTTGTTAATAATGCGTTCTGCATGTTAATTCCAGTAGGTAAAGTTTTACTAATATCATTAATTGCTAGGGTAAACAGTGTGCCACTAAGGACACTTCCCTGTGGAACACCATTTTCAAGTGGAAATGTTCTGGACAATGTATCATCAATTCTCACTTGAAAACAGCGATTTGTCAGAAAGTTTTAGATGAACTTAGGTAAATGTCCACGGATGTTGTTTTGTAAAGTTTTTAATATAGGATACCTCCATGTAGTATCATAAGCCTTTTCAATGCCGAAAAGACAGCTACAGTTATCTGTTTTCGTTTCAAATCCTCTGCGTATATGATCTTCTAGAAAAGAGAATCTAATGTAGACCTGTTATATTGTGACCCCGAATTGAGGTAGGAGTCAAAATTTTATTTTCTCGAATGTGCCATGTTAGTCAAGCATTCACCATCTTTTCAAGTAATTTGGCATAAGCAACTTGTTAGAGATATTGGTCTGTAATTATTAACATTGCTTGGATCCTTTCCAGGTTTGGATAGGAATTATAATAGCTTCACGCCATTCATAAGGAAATAAATTCCGAAGCCATAAATGATTATAAAATTGTAATAGGTATGACTTTGCCAAAGGTGCTAAAGTGGCATATCATACCTCAAATTATTATTATGAAAATAGTTTAACCAGACCACTGAGCTGACTTTCAGCTCTCATAGGGCTGGCCCGAAGGATTTGATAAAATGCCAGGTCTAGGCCAAAGGCCAGGAACCGGTACCAAATAGGTCATGAAGGATAATAAATAAATTATGAAACTGCACAGGGGCACAGACTTCCTTACTAGAACTCAACATGCAATAAATACATTTACTCACGATTCCATACATACTTATTAAAAAGGTGTATTAAAATTAATAACAATTCAATAAATCTTAAAAATTTGATCTAAAATTCATTAATTACTCTGATGTTTTTTTTGTAAATAGTTATTTTTATATTTTATTAATTAAATCAGAGTTTCTTAGAAACGTCATAATCGGAACGACTGAAATGTGAAAGATTCTGACAAAAAATTTCTTTTATTGGTTTACTTCCAAATGTTGACAGTCTTTGCTGGTCATACTTTGGACAACCACACAATACATGTCTAACAGTTATCAATACCTTACACTCTGAGCACTCAGGAGCAGGGTTCAGTGTGGGCTGCTCATTAAGTGCCCATGTGTTAGACAGTGTGGCCTATACGCAGACGTGTCAGGATTACTTGCGCGTGTCTTTCTCTCTGGTATATGGAGCTCCTTTTGTTTTAGTTTATTATTTTCAGGTTCTTCGTCCATATATTTTGCCATTTATTTACAATTATTTTTTTTATATAAGCTACAGTGTCACTAATAGGGATGTTTACATTTGTTCTCACCTTGTGGATTGCTTCCTTGGCTGCTTTATCAGCTTCTCATTTCCTTTTATTCCGACATGGGCAGGGATCCAACATACTTCAATATTTTTTCCTTTTTTATATAATTTATAGAGTAAAAACTTTATCTGCTGCACAATATTATTTTTGGGATTATAACTATTAATGGCTTCTATAGCACTTCTGGAGTCGCCTATAAATTCACGAAATTATTAAAGTAGTGTTCTTTGATTATTTTTATGGCCAATGTTATTGCACATAACTCTGCTGTAAATACTGAGGCATTATTGGGAAGCGAGAACTGGCATGTTTTAATCTTGGGACACTGCAGCATATCCCCACTCCATATTTTTGATTTGGATCCATCTGTATATATTGCATAATGTGGACCTTTTCGGCTTATGTGCTCTATTGTATGTTGTCTCTGATGTTCTGGGGGTATAGGAATGCTTTTTTGATAGATATTTTAATTTTGTGCAAACTTTTATTTTATTCATAATCCAAGAGGAGGTAATTTTACTATTGGAGGTAGATGGATATTTATATTCAGTGACTCAAACAATCTTCTTGATCTAATTGGAAAAGGTGGTGAATGATTGTTAATAAATACATCCCTTAGTTCAAATAATTTTTTGGTTGGTGAATCACTTGACTGAATTCTTAGGGCACTTTTCATCGTTACTAACTCTCTATGGAGAGAGAGAGGTAGTTCACCACATTCAACCTGTAAGAAGAGGTTGGTGACGATTTAAAAGCTCCTGTACATATTCGAAGTCCTTCATTATGAAACTGGGTCCAACATTTTCAGTACTGCGTTTGAAGCTGAGCCGTATATCACTTCCGTAGTCAATGATAGACGCACTGTTGCTTTATATAGTAATGTAAGGGTTTGTCTATCAGCTCCCCAATTAGTGTTTGATAATTTTCTAATTAGATTCAATGCTCTTTTACATTTTGATTTCACATATGTTATGTGGGCGTTCCAGTTCAAATGAGTTATCAATACTAATCCTAAAATTTTGCAGTTTGGCTTATTTGTATGCTTTGAACTTCTGAATTTTCAAATCTATTTTCTTCACCTTTCTTCCATCTCTTATCTTTATAAAATATAATTGCTTGAGTCAGTTATTAATGGACAATCTAAATCCTACAGATGAGGTCCACCCTTCATCTATTTTTATTATAGATTTGTTAATGATGCGCTCTGCATGTTTAATGCGAGATGCTGAATATATATGGCAAAATCATCCATATAAAGGTTGCTTTTAATTCCGGTGGGTAGATTTTTACTAATTTCATTAATTGCTAGGGTAAATAGTGTGCCACTAAAGACGTTTCCTTGTGGAACACCATTTTCAAGTGGAATGTTCTAGACAAAGCATCATCAATTTTCACCTGAAAACTTCGATTTGTTAGAAAACTTTGGATGAACATGGGTAAATGTCCACAAACGTTGTTGTTTTTGTAATGTCTTCAATATAGGATACCTCCATGTAGTGTCATAAGCCTTTTCTATGTCAAAAAAGACTGCTACAGTTATCTGTTTTCGTTCAAATCCTCTGCGTATATGGTCTTCTAGGATAGAAAGAGAATCTAATGTAGACCTGTTACACTGTGACCAAATTGAGTGGAAGTTAAAATTAAAATTTTGTTTTCTCGAATGTGCCATGTTAGTCTAGCATTTACCATTTTTTCAGTAATTTGCATAAGCAAAACTTAAAGATATTGGTCTGTAATTATTAACATTGCTTGGATCCTTTCCAGGTTTGGGGATAGGAATTATTATGGCTTTACGCCATTCATCAGGAAAATAGATTCTGAAGCCATAATTGATTATAAAATTGTAATAAGTATGACTTTGCCATAGGTGCTAAGTGGTCGATCATCTCAAGCAAATATTGTCACCTCCAGGAGCAGATTTATTGCTATTCAGAGAGCATAATTCCAACTCTTCCATATTAAATTTTCATATAATATATATCTTCTTGTGTTTCGAAATTTATTGTTATTAGTTCTTCATTATTTTTCTTTGTGCGGAAGTGTTCATCTAAATTTTTATCGCTACTTACATTTGCTAAGTTTTCTCCTATTATATTACTTATTTCTTTTGGATCAAGTATTCTTTTTCCATCTTTCAATATGGCATGTCTAGGTGGTTTAACTTGAGTACCATTTATTTTTCTGAATTTTTCCCATATTTTTTGTATGGGAGTATTATTAGAGAGATCTGATACATATTTCCTCCATGAAATTATTCTTCCTTGAAATTACTTCCTTTTAAATTTTGCAGATATTTTGTTGTATATAGGCTTTAATGTTCAATTTCTAGTAAATATTATAGTAATTTTTTGTAAATGTTCCTTAATAATTGGTATTGGTAATGTTTTTTATTTATTTTACTGAACGTCTATTTAAATTATCTAGTCGTCTCCTATTGAGTGTTTTACTTTAATTAAGTCTGTCAGTTTATCAAGACCACCATGGGACTTTGTGCTTTGTTGGATGGGGGCTTTGACTTTGGTATTGCTTGATCAGCAGCCTTTTTAATGAAGTCAACAAGAATTGGGTTTTGTTAGTTTCATTATGGTCTTTTAAATATTCAAATGGTTGGATATTTCTTGTGTGCATTTCATATTTTTCCCAATCTGCTTTATTAATGTTTATAGTGAGGAACATGTTTTGCAGGATTATTATGTAATAATGATATTAATATGGGAAATGATCACTGGTGTGCAAATCATCAACTATATTCCAATCTATTTTGTCAATTATATTTGTTTGTACAAAGAGTTAGGTCTACTGAAGAAAATGTTCCATGTGTTTTTGAAAAATATGTACTAATTTCGTCATCATTTATACAGCACATGTTGTTTGACTCCATGAACTCTTCAATTTTACTCCCTGCTCTATTTGAGATTGTACAGTTGACAGTCCCATATCGGGTTGTGAGCATTAAAATCCCTACTATCAATGTAGGTTCTCTGGCATTGCCAACAAATCCTTAAGTTTTTCTATGTCGTAATTTTTGTTAGGTTGGTTGTATATGTTATAAATAACATAATTATAGTTTTTTTATTCGTATTTTGATGCTCGATATTTGCAAGTCAGCAAAGTTTACAGGTACCTTGTCATAACATACTTTGTTATGTACATATATAGCAGTACCTAAATTTCCTTCTTCTTCTCTAGATGAGATACTAAGGTATATTTACCAATTGTTGATACTGTTTTATTTTTTGACATGTTGTAAACATATCATCATTGGTTCGTATTCTTTCAGTAAGCGTTGTAATTCTCCCAATGTAATCTGGTCTGGAGACCATTAATGTTTCCATTGTATTATATAATGATTGAAAATATTATGTTAAGAGTGTTCAAGCATTACTTTCTTTTTGTGGTTTATCTAGTTGCATTTTTTCTAAAATTTTAGTTACAACATTTATTTTGCTTTTCCTTATAGGACACTAGGTGTCCCAATGCACATACAGCCTTTTTTGTGAGTCTCTAGACTAGTGGTTTCTTTATTTCTATATTTTTATTTTATAAATTTCGTATAGTGTTTGTTAAACTCTCTTTTGTTATATTTCTGTTTTTGTTGCATAATTCGATGAAACATTCATTACATCCACATGTGTTCTTATGTGTCCTTTTTTCATTCACTTTAGTGCACCAATTACTGGTGAGGGAGTAATCTCTTCTCCCTTCACATACTCATTTTTGTCTATGGTGTTCTCCTCTATTATTTCTTTATTG
>NC_061099.1:53909804-53952799 GCF_015104395.2 Macrobrachium nipponense | reverse complement strand
GGGCTGCTCATCAAGTGCCCATGTGTCAGACGAGTGTGGCCTCTTGTGAGTGTCCCTCTCTCTGATATATATACTGCTCCATTTCGTAACATCAGGTTTTATTTGTTTTAGTTTATTACTTTCAGATTCCTCTCTCCATATATTCTGCCATTTATTTACAATGATTGTTTTTAAATGAGCTATATAGTCACTAATAGGGACGTTTATACTTGTTCTCATCATGTGGACTGCTTCCTTGGCTGCTTTATCAGCTTCTTCGTTTCCTTTTATCCCAACATGGGCAGGGATCCAACATATTTCAATATTTTTTCCCGTATTATATAATTTATGGAGTGAAAACTTAATCTGTTGCACAATATTATTTCTAGGATTGTAACTTTTAATGGCTTCTATTGCGCTTCTAGAGTCGCTATAAATCACAAAATTATTAAAGGGGTGTTCTTTGATTATTTATTTCTATGGCCAATGTTATTGCACATAACTCTGCTGTAAATACAGAAGCATTATCGGGAAGAGAGAACTGGTATGTTTTGTCCTGGGACACTGCAGCATATCCCACTCCGTATTCTGATTTGGATCCATCCGTATATACTGAGTAATGCGGACCTTTTCGGCTTATGTGCTCTATTGTATGTAGTCTATGGTGTTCTGGAGTATACGAGTAATTTTTTTATAAATATTTCAAGTTAGTGCAAATTTTTATCTTATTCATATTCCAAGGAGGCGGTAATTTTACTGTTGAAGGTAGTTGTGAATTTATATAAAGTGACTCAAACAGTCTTCTAGCTCTTATTGGGAAAGGTGGTATATGATTGTTAATAAATGTATCACGCAATTCAAATAGTTTTTTTGTTGGGGAACCAATACACTGAATCTTTAGGGCACTCTTCATTGTTACTAAGTCTCTATGGAGAGAGAGATTGATTGATTGATTTATTAAAGATTATCTGGCGTCACAACTGCTAATAATTATTGACGCCACTACAATGGAATATCAAAGCATATATATGCATATCCAAATGATCAAATGCATTCATACGTACATAAATACACACACACGACAAAATTATTAAGTTAAAATAAAAAAACGTTAAAAACTCATTTAAATTAAATAAAATGAAATTAACAAAGGAAAATCCCCATGATAAACAAAAAATTAAAAATCGTAAAACTTATAAACTTACAAAACAGTAAAAATTAAATTTTATTTAAAAATTAAACAGGGCGCTTTCAGTAAAATCTGCCCCTAAAATCTTGATAAGGGAAAAATCATCTTCAATTCCCCTGTAACGTGGAGGAAAGTACCACTCTCTCTCATCTGAAAGACTGGGGCACTCAACTATCAGGTGTCTGACTGTCAATGGTACCAAGCAGTCGTCACAATAAGGCTGATGATCCCCACTCATCATAAAACCATGTCATTTTTGTATGGCCTATTCTAAGCCGACAGAGTATTACTTCCCTTTGCCTACTCATTGGTGAATACTTCCAAGGAAAGATGGTGGTAGCTATTTCTTTCATTTTTTGGTTTTCCAACTCCCAAGCAAATTTCCAGGATTCAAGGAATGCTGATTTTATGACTGGAAACATATCATTTGTAGGGAATGCACACCTAGCTATGTTACTCAGGTTGACAGCTGTTTTGGCAAGTGAGTCTGCTACTTCGTTTCCTGCCACACCGACATGTGCAGGGGACCAGCAGAAAGATACTTTCCTACCACTAATCTTAAGCAACTGAAGCCACTCTAAAATTTCAATAACGATAGGATGGAGTGAATTAAAATGACTAATAGCTTGCAAGACACTAAGTGAATCGCAACATAAAACAAACTGTCCTCCAGAATGACAAGCAATCTCTTTAAGGCCAGTAAGGATTGCATAACTCTGCTGTAAAAATGGATGCCTGATCTGGTAGCCTTCCACTCTTATTAAAATTGGGAAATACAACTCCATAGCCAACGCCTGCGTCAGACTTGGATCCATCTGTAAAAACTATGACTGAACCATCATGGTCCGCCAAATGTTCTAAAAAGGAGATGCACAGCATCTCAGCACTCATTTCTTCCTTGCTACCAGTGAAGAACCTGCAGTGCTCCACAGAAGGAAGCTTCCAAGGGGGCACAACAGAATACTTAAATGGCCAGACTTTGACCTTTGGAATAGAGTAATCTTCTAAAATTTTTAAACTCTGTATCCAAAAGGTTTTGGATAACGCGGATTATGTTCATAAAGGCTAAAATATTTATCATTAAAAACTGCTTGGCAAGTTAACGAGTCAGGAATCCTCTGGATTCTATGCCAGTATCGAACAAGTGATATCTGACGACATGAATCCAGAGGCAGTTCCCCTGAATCTACCAAAAGGCTTGGGATTGGAGATGATTTAAAGGCACCACTTGCAATCCTTATTCCTGCATTATGTACCGAATCTAAAATATTTAGTTTTGATTTCGAGGCTGAAGAGTATACCTCACAACCATATGCTAATTTTGATGCCACTATGGCTTTGTAGAGGATCATTAGGTGATTCCTATCTGCTCCCCCAAGATGTATGGGAAACCATCTTAAAAAACACCAAAATTCTTTTTTTATTCAGAGCTTGCATACACCTGACTTTCAGATCTTTTAGGTGAGGTACCCAAGTCATTCTTTTGTCGAACAGTAATCCCAAAAAACGTGTCTCTTCCTTACATGATATCCTCTGATCATGTATGTAGAGGTCAGGATCAGGGTGTATACCTTTAATGCAGCAGAAATGTACAGCAACATTTTTCGATGTAGAGAACTTAAAACCCCTTTTTTCTGCCTATTCCACAATTTTGTTAATAGCCAGCTGCATTTTTCTCTCAGCCACTGCCATTCGTGAGGCTGCAAACGATAGAGGTCATCAACAAATAAGGAGAACATTATATCTTTAGGAATCACAGAGGCAATGCCGTTAATGCACAGAGCAAACAGTGTCACACTAAGGACACTTCTATGTGGAACTCCTTCTTCTTGACTGTAAAGAGATGAAAATGAGTTTCCAACTTTAACCTTGAACCTTCGATTTTTTAAGAAAGCTTGGATGAATAATGGTAATTCTCCTCGGAATTCATAATCATGGAGTCTCTTCAAAATACCATATCTCCAGGTTGTATCATAAGCTTTCATTACATGATGACAAGGCAGATAAAAATTCCTGAAAGGTAAATGGCTGGTTATATGATTCGCTTCGTGTGGATGTAAAGTCGAGAATTTTATTTTCCTTTTGAATACGTTCTTCATAGTAAAGTGAGTTTGGGTTTTTTGATGAAACATTGGCAAAATGGTCAGCAATAACCTCACTAACATCCTCTGGATTGGCAACCAAGTTTCCATTTACTATTAATCCTGGTTGAGGTGTTGGTACATATTTGCCACTAATTTTTCTTATCTTATTCCAGACTTCAGGTAAAGGGGTTTTTCCAATTAATTTTTGAGATCCAAAACCTAACCCATGACTGACGTTTGCCTTGTTTTACTTGGTATCGAAATCTGGCTCGTGCCTTCATAAATATGATTAAATAATAAGAACATTTATTTCTGGAATAGCGTGTAAAGCTGCTCGCATTGCTTGACGAGCTGTTTGACATTGAAGGTTCCACCAAGGAACTGGCTTTCTTTTAAATTTTCCAGTTGTACGAGGAATTGTCTTCTGGGCAGCATCAATAATTAGTTTACAAATGAAATCCAGGGCATAATCCAGGGACTGGAAATCCTCAACATACATTTCTAAAAAAGTTAGGGTTTTGAATAATGCCCAGTTGGCTTTATCCAAAATCCAACGAGGTGATCTTGGTGTAGCAATTTCACCTACTACATTAATAACGATTGGAAAATGATCACTTCCTAATCCTTCACTCATTGCATTCCAATAAAAGTCAAGATAACAATCAGGACTGCATACTGATAAATCTATCACAGAAAAGGTCCCAGTTTGAATATGAAAATGTGTTGGTTCTCCAGAATTAAGGATTGCAAGCTCTTTGTCTTCAAAAAAATTATAAATATTGTTTCCTCTAGGATTGGAGATTACATGAGAACAAGAGAAGATTTAGCATGAAAGTCTCAACAAAAACTAATTAAAACATCTACAGCTATCTTATATCGTGAAATAGAACTAATTAAAAAAAAAAAAAAGATACACTTACACCATCATCATCATCATCTGTCTCCAACCGTTAGCTTCCAAATTCGAAGCACAGCTGAAAATTAAATCTGAAACAAAACATGCCAGGGAAGCAAATTTTCAAGAGATTAAAATCCACCGCAAGACAATATTACAGTAATATTTCTCGATATTTGTGGATATTGATATATAAAAAATATATTTTATATGTATGATATGTATGTATATATATATATATATATATATAATATATATATATATATATATATATATATATATATATGATATAGGTATGTGTGTGTGTTTGTGTATATGTCAGTGTGTGCATGATATAGACTGCTACATTTCCCCAGCGGAAGATCGTGGAAGCATGTGCCTGTTCTCAAAAAACAGATAACACTCATTTTAATAAGAGCCCTTTAAGTAGTAGTAGTGGCACTAGATAATTGGTAATACTAAAGTAGCTTCATCACACCTTATATGCTACCACCAAGTTAAATATAAAATTTGAATTAGGATTCAACTGTAATATATATATATTATATATATATATATATATATACATATAGATAGATAGATAGATCTTCTTACATCTTACATCTTGTTCGGGTTTGCCCCAGGTCCCTCAGTGCGATATATATATATATATATATAGGATATATATATATATTATATATATTATATATATGTAATATAAATATATGTGTTATATATATATTATATATATATATATATATATATATATATATACACATACGCACAATTAGCAAATAGTTTCTCTCTCTTTCACTATATGATTTACACTTAACATTCTTCAGGGAAGGTAACAGAATACATCCAAAGGTTACTATCAATTAAAAATGGTTTGTGCATTACAGAGAAATCCTAATTCAAATTTAAAATTTAACTTGGTGGTGTAGTGTATAAGGTGCGATATTATTTCTCATGTTGTTTTACTTTTAATCCGATACGACTACTACCACTACTACTAATCGGGCTTCTTTTAAAACTACAACTATTACTATAGGGATTATTATTATTATTATCATTATTATTATTATTATTATTATTATTTGTTTAAGCAGCCATTTCCGACCAAGTCCAATCGGCTGCTTAATGCAGATAAAATCTGTTAAAATTACCATATTAAATAAATTTTTAGTCATTTAGTTTAAAAATAAATAAATAAATAGATAAAACATTTCTGTACACATTTTTAAAAAATTTGTATGAATAAAATTATCAATATATATTTTATAGATCTGTATCTAATAAAATGATTTATATATTTTTTAAAAGATCTGTACGTGTTAAAAATTTTAAAATCTTGCAAACATTTGAGTCGTCATCTCTTTGAATGTCCTGCATTCTAGCAGATGATCCAAACTATTTAAGTCTAATATATGAATACTTAGAGCATCCAATTAAAATGTGTTTCACAATTACTCTGGTTTAACAGGTATCACATTCTGGAGGTGGCTGATTAGACATAAGAAAGCCATGGGTTAACCTTGTGTGCCCATTACGCACCCTGCACAAAGCGACCTTATGGTTTCTCTGCTTCTGTAAAGAATTCTTGAAAGGAAGTATTTTGGTCTTCATCCCTCTGAGTTTGTTGTTTTCAAGTGATAACCATTGGTCTTCCCAGATTTTATCTAAAATAAATTTTAAATAATTTTTAGTCTTATAATATGTTTTGTACATTTTACTTCTATCATTTAATGCTGCTTCCTTTGCATTTTCATCTGCAATTTCATTGCCTTCAATTCCAACATGTCCTGGTGTCCAGCACAAGGAAATCTTTATATTTTAAATGCTTAAAATTTTCTTTTTTTGCTCTAATAGCAGGGTGATGATGATAAAAAGAATCTATTGCTTGAATAGCACTTTTTGAATCCCCATATATAATGTAATGTTTATATTTTCGTGAGAACAGATACACTTCCAACGATTTTCCCCTCCTCATTTTTGGTTTTAATTTTGTCGGGTGGAATAATCCCAGGAGGGAAATCTAGCAGTCTACAGTGCCACGAAAAGTACCCACACGTACTTCTTTCGGTTCGGTCACATCAACAACTTGCATCCCGTGCACCCTGACCCTTTTCTTCACCAGGGGAACCCTCAAACCAGCCACCAAGGTCGAGCGTCAAAAAAGTTTTTAAAGTAACGAAAAAAGAAATAAACAATAAAATTCATATCTATTACATAAGCATTATTGCTCGTCATAAATAGGCAATTTAAGCTTAATAAGCTGTAACGGTCAAAAATTAGCGCATTATGTCTCTATACGATCTAATCACAAACAAGTTCCCTAACATTAGCATAATTCGCAACGGAGTCGCGACTATGCAAGGCTGCTCAGCAAAGACGCCGTCGCTCCACGATAACCGTCAAAAGTCGCCAAGTCATGGCAGAACGTAACAGTGTCGTAATGGCGTCTCGATTTGCATCATTTGATTCCACAAGTCGTAACTAGCATTGGCGAGTTGCGGCATCCAGTACGACATACACCGTGTACTTGGCAACCCCACAGATTACACAGTGGGGGTGGGTGTGCAATGAGTCCATAAACTGAACAGAGAAGTGAATGATGTACAAAATATGATTGGTGATATACATAACTTGATATCAAGGGGGTGTAGCTCAGTGGTAGAGCATTCGACTGCAGATCGAGAGGTCCCTGGTTCAATCCCGGGCGCCCCCTAGGGGAAAACATTAATGTAACCGGCACCTAGGCCAGATATATCTTAATTCCATCCTAGGCAGGTCAATGGTAAGAAAATTTGCCCTGAACAGTGTAAAATATCCTTTGTCAGAGAAAAAAAAGCATGCACAGTATTTGAAGAATTGGTGACCTTAATAGAATTAAAATACTTACACTTTAAGAAGAAAAAGACGTATGTTAGTGGTAACTTTCATTTGTGACATTTCCTAGTTTTTCTCCCCAAGTCAGACACTACAGACAATAGTACAGGACCTCTTTGTTACTCTATATTGCTTACTGCACAACCTCAGACTTTAAAACTGTCACATACAGTACATTACATCTTTTTCCAGGCTCAAAAATGGAGCACCAAGGAACTTTATGGCCATAACTTGCATAAATCTAAAAAGAATTGAGAGGGTAGATTTTGCAGCATTATATTTTGGAAACTAATGATTCCCTCAATGGACTGGAAATGGATTCAGATGTACAGATCTGTGGTATTTATATAGTTGAAGGAAATTGCCATAAATCGGCCATTACATCACTCGTGTCAAAAGCTTCTTAATCTCGTTTATTACTTGGAGGAAGATTTTACCAATCAGATCTGAATCCCAGGCTTCTTTTGAAACGTTCAGCGTAATTATCCTTTGCCCTCATGCCTAACCTGAAAAATCAAACTACACTTTATAGCTGCATTTGAAAATTTTGTAGGATATAGAAATTACAGCCAGAAACAGATATTTTTTTAATGGTGATTAACAGCTGGCATTAACGAGAAATAACCCCCTCCCCGCACATTTATGAGCCTTATTCTTGCTACAAGAATTATATCTGACTCACTTTTGATCATGAAGGCGCCTGTACAAGATGGACTATTCTTATTTCTGGTTAAACAGGCAAAGCACAAACAATGACCCACACTAAAAATATCTTATTTAATCATCATAAATTATGTGGATGTAATGAATCTTTCACTGATCAGGTTAATACAATGAAACCTACCATCTAAAAAACAGCTTCACTAACATGGTTAATCATTTTATCAAATTAAAAACTAAAAACCAACAGGGATCTCTTGAAAAACAGTTAAATGATTGTATGTAGACCATCTAATTAAAGCATGATCATCGACTACTCTTGGAACAGAATAGCTATAGGAGAAAATAAAATAAAAACAAAAGACCCAAGGAGCAATTATTAAGAGGATTATCATAAAATCAAATACTGAAAAGCATGCAACTTTATATGGGTCTGCAACCACAAAGATAAGTAGAAATTATGCACTGCCTGACAGAGGCCTTCCTCCACATTAACACTAAACTCGTATTTATTATTATTATTATTTGTTTAAGCAGCCATTTCCGACTACGTCCAATCGATTGCTTATTATTATTATTATAAAAATAGTTTAACCAGACCACTGAGCTGACTTTCAGCTCTCATAGAGCTGGCCCGAAGGATTAGATAAAATGCCAGGTCTAGGCCAAAGGCCAGGAACCAGGACCAAATAGGTCATGAAGTATAATAAACAATAAATTAAAAATCTGCACAGGGGCACAGACTTTCATACAAGAACTCAAACAGGCAATAAATACATTTACTCACGTTTCCATACATACTTACTAAAAAAAGTGTATTAAAATTAATAACAGTTATCAACACCTTGCACTCAGGAGCAGGGTCACGTGGGCTGCTCATCAAGTGCTCATGTGTCTGACGAGTGTGGCCTATACGTAGACGTGTCAGGATTACTTGTGTGTGTCTCTCTCTCTGATATATGGAGCTCCATTTCTTAACATCAGGTTTTATTTGTTTTAGTTTATTACTTTCAGATTCCTCGCTCCATATATTTTGCCATTTATTTACAATGATTGTTTTTAAATGAGCTATATAGTCACTAATAGGGATGTTTATACTTGTTCTCATCATGTGGACTGCTTCCTTGGCTGCTTTATCAGCTTCTTCGTTTCCTTTTATCCCGACATGGGCAGGGATCCAACATATTTCAATACAGTTTCCCTTATTATATAATTTATGGAGTAAAAACTTAATCTGTTGCACAATACTATTTCTGGGATTATAACTTTTAATGGCTTCTATTGCGCTTCTAGAGTCGCTATAAGTCACAAATTATTAATCCTGGAACACTGACGCGGGGTGCATATCACCCCACGAAAAAAATAAACATTGGCAACTCTGCGCTGGTAGCCACGAGTAGATCAGCATTCCTTGCTGGGTTAGTCTCAAGGTTGCCCTAGGAGGGGGTGCACGTGTGTGTCTGGTGGTGTTCTTGTTGTTGTTGTTATTCTTGTTTTCGGTGCAGCACACCCCACATTAGTGTTCCAGTACTATATGTCATGGGGTGACCCACACCCCACATATGTGTTTTAAGGTGTACATGGGGTGTATAACACCCCACTTTATGACATACTGGGGTCCATCCCACCCCAGGTTTGTGTTATATGTCAGGATACTGGGGTCCATCCCACCCCAGTTATATAGTTTTGTACTATATTGCTTATCCCAATTCCCTTAGTAAGTGTTAAATTTTTTGCTGCTACTACTACTACTACTACTACTACTAATAATAATAATAATAATTATTTACATTTCTTTCCAGGCATAAATAAATGTGTTTCAGGTTCTATTTACAATAAAACAGACAATAAAATAAGTGGAAGTCTAAAATAAAAGTGTCCCAAAAACTGTGAAAATGTCAAAGAAAAAAACATTAACAGATGATGAGTTAGAACATATGATGAATGCGACTGGTGCCTTGTCAAACTTAGATGAAGATGAGGAGGCAGTTGATAATGAAGGACTTGGAACCAACATACATGATGATGAAATGACCGCTAGTGATGAGGAGGTGGAGGATCAGGATCAGATAGAACTAGAGTTGATGTATGACAGTGATTATGATAAGGATTATGTCCCGTCATGTAGTGATAGTGAGTCCAGTGACAACGTTGAAGGGTCAGAGGATGCTGAAAAAAGACTGAAAAAAAAGAAGGAAACTACCAGAAAAACACGTAGCACATCGACCCCAAAGAAAAAAACCCGTATTGTTGGACCAAACCCTGGAATCTATCCAGTTGATAGTACCTCTTCCACCTTAGTTGATATACCTTCTCCTTCTTCCCCTATAGCTGGACCTAGTATTGATGTGTCTATTGCAGCCAACTCTTCTTCTGCTGCCCCTTCCACCCCTGCAGCCAGTGGTCGTGGGAGACGTAGGAGACAAGCTGAAGTTGATGTTCCAGTTCCACCTATAGTATCGTTTGATACTGCTACTTTGGATGCAAAGCATGGGTTCAGATGGTGTACCCGTCCGCAGTCAAGTACCAATCGTGCAGCCAGAAACATTGTCGCCGGTAGACCCGGACCAAATGCTGAAGCACAAGCTTGTCATTCCCCAGAGGAGTGCTTTAACTTATTCCTTGACGATTCATTTCTGGATATAGTCTGTCAGTGGACAAACAAGAAGATGGAGATTGTAGCCAGTAAGTACAAGAAGAAAACATCAACACATAAAAATGTGGAACGGGAGGAGCTAAGAGCATTCATTGGGGTGCTAATATTTTCGGGATGCCAAAAGGATAGCCATATGTCAACCTGTGACATGTGGTCTGTTGACATCGGTGCGGCACTTTACTGTGCTGCTATGTGCAGGCTCGTTTTGAGTTTATACTTTGGCTGTTTACGCTTTGATGACCCACAGACAAGAGAGATGAGAAGAGAAACTGACAGATTTGCACCTATCCAGGGAAACTATTTGATAAATTTATGGAGAAGTGTGAAAGGCACTATACACCCAGTGAGATCGTGTTGATGAACAGTTGGTAGGATTTCGTGGAAAATGTTCATTAAGGATGTATCCCAAGTAAGCCAGCCAAGTATGGCATAAAGTTGGTTAACATAAATGATTGCAAGAGTAAATACCTACTAGGAAGTATCCCGTACCTCGGAAAGGATATACGGCCCTCAGCTGGAGAGGACTGGGCCATTATTATACTAAGGAGCTCACAAAGCCATACCACATGACAAACAGAAATGTGCCCACAGATAATTGGTTCACCTCCGTAGGACTTGTCGCTGATCTTCTGCAAAACTGTGGAATGACCTTGGTTGGAACGGTGAAGGCAACAAGCGAGAACTACCAGAGAAGATAAAGACCAAAGATAATCGTGAACCTGGGATTCAAGTGCCTTTCTCTTCACAAAAAAAGAGTATGACCCTGGTTTCATATGTGCCTCCAGTAGGAAAGACGGCTAAGAAGTTAGTCCTCTTGCTCTCATCTATGCATAGCCAGCCAGTCCTGCAAGAACGGAAACCTGAGATTATAGAATTTTATAACCGCACCAAAGGAGGAGTTGATGCATTTGATGGAATGTGAGCCCTGTACTCTTGCAACAGGAAAAACTAAAAGATGGCCACTTTGTATCTTTTACTGGATAGTGAATGCTGCTATTATCAATGCAAAGGTACTGTACACAGCACCACCTAGAGAAGACAGGAGTTACCAAGTTTCCAGAACGCCGTCGCTTCATGCTACGTCTTGCAAGATCATTCATACGGCATGGGCTGAGAAGAGTTGTCGAGTGCCACTCTCCCACGGAACCTAAGAACATTGATAACTACTGTCTGCAATACTTCATCAGTAGTCAACACACAGTACCCAACTGGCCAAGTACTTGCCCAATGTAACTACCCTCAGGTACGCTGTGCTGAGTGCCCCCGCTCTCAAGACCGGAAGACACGCATCAGGTGCCTGAAATGTCAACGACCTGTGTGCAAATCCCACTTGTACCCTACATGTACAAGCTGTCTTGAGCTTGTGGTAAGTAATTACCCGTATTTCATTTGCGGCCACTGTGTATGTATATATATATATATATATATATATATTATATATATATATATATATATATATATATATATATATATATATATATATATATATCAACAACAAACAGTCTGGTAGATCAAAATACGTACACAGGCTTGGTATATAACATGATATATCATCACACATCTTTAATACACCCTCTAAACATCAATTAATAAGTATTTAGTAAGTTTTCAGAGGAGTAACGAGTGATAAGATCAAAATATCATAATTTTACTGTGCTAAATTTTGACCCTTTTTTGTCTCTCCATATTACAGTGAGATGTGGTGCCAGAATGCTGAGGGCTGCTGAGGGGATGGAAGAAGGATTCATTTCACCATGGCAGGAAGCCCGTTTCTCTAAAGAAATTTTTTTTTTTTTATATAAATTTTTTTTTTTCGGGAAAAAATTGAAAATTCAAAGTTTTATTTTTATTAATTTTATTACAAGAAAAATTTTTTTTTTCAATTTAGTTTACATATCAAAAGAAAGCTCAATAAGTCTAGTTTGTGTTTCATATTTCAAAAATAAGATTGCATGAAAGGAAAACTGAGTTTTATTGATCCAAAGATTGGGGTTCGCTACACCCCAGGTTTGTGCTTGTGTTCCTCTAAAGGAAGGTTTGTGTTCTCGGGTTAAAGGGGTGTTCTTTTGATTAATTCTATGGCCGATGTTATTGCACATAACTCTGCTGTAAATACAGAACCTTCATTGGGAAGAGAGAACTGGTATGTTTTGTCCTGGGACACTGCAGCATATCCCACTCCATATTCTGATTTGGATCCATCCGTATATACTGCGTAATGCGGACCTTTTCGGCTTATGTGCTCTACTGTATGTTGTCTATGGTGTTCTGGAGTATACGAGTAATTTTTTGATAAATATTTTAAGTTCGTGCAAATTTTTATCTTATTCATATTCCAAGGAGGCGGTAATTTTACTGTTGAAGGTAGTTGTGAATTTATATTAAGTGACTCAAACAGTCTTCTAGCTCTAATTGGGAAAGATGGTATATGATTGTTAATAAAAGTATCATGCAATTCAAATAGTTTTTTTGTTAGGGAACCACTACACTGAATCTTTAGGGCACTCTTCATTGTTACTAAGTCTCTATGGAGTGAGAGAGGTAGTTCACTACATTCAACCTGTAAAGAAGAGGTTGGTGATGATCTAAAGGCTCCTGAGCATATTCTATGAGCATAATCAATGATAGACAGTACTGTTGCTTTATATAGCAATGTAAGGGTTTGTCTATCTGCTCCCCATGTAGTACTTGATAATTTTCAAACTGGATTTAAAGCTTTTTTGCATTTTGATTTCACGTATGCTATGTGGGCTTTCCAGTTTAAATGAGTATCAAGTACTAATCCTAAGAATTTTGCAGTTTGGCCAATTGGTATATTATGACCTCTGATTTTCAAATCTATTTCTTCATTTTTCATCCACCTTTTATCTTTGCAAAAAGCAATTGCTAGGGTCTTATGTATGGCTAATTTAAATCCTACAGATGATGTCCATTCATCTATTTTTATTATAGGTTTGTTAATAATGCGTTCTGCATGTTAATTCCAGTAGGTAAAGTTTTACTAATATCATTAATTGCTAGGGTAAACAGTGTGCCACTAAGGACACTTCCCTGTGGAACACCATTTTCAAGTGGAAATGTTCTGGACAATGTATCATCAATTCTCACTTGAAAACAGCGATTTGTCAGAAAGTTTTAGGCCTTTTCAATGCCGAAAAGACAGCTACAGTTATCTGTTTTCGTTCAAATCCTCTGCGTATATGATCTTCTAGAAAAGAGAGAGAATCTAATGTAGACCTGTTATATTGTGACCCGAATTGAGTAGGAGTCAAAATTTTATTTTCTCGAATGTGCCATGTTAGTCAAGCATTCACCATCTTTTCAAGTAATTTGCATAAGCAACTTGTTAGAGATATTGGTCTGTAATTATTAACATTGCTTGGATCCTTTCCAGGTTTGGGGATAGGAATTATAATAGCTTCACGCCATTCATAAGGAAATAAATTCCGAAGCCATAAATGATTATAAAATTGTAATAGGTATGACTTTGCCAAAGGTGCTAAGTGGCATATCATCTCAAAACAAATATTATCACCTCCAGGAGCAGATTTATTGCTTATTTCTTTTGGATTAAGTATTCTCTTCCCATCTTTTAATATTGCATGTCTAGGTGTTTTAACATGGGTACCATTTATTTTTCTGAATTTTTCCCATATTTTTTGTATGGGAGTATTATTAGAAAGATCTGATATGTATTTCCTCCATGAAATTATTCTTCCTTGAATTACTTCCTTTTTAA
Source organism: Macrobrachium nipponense (assembly GCF_015104395.2). Taxonomy (NCBI): domain Eukaryota; kingdom Metazoa; phylum Arthropoda; class Malacostraca; order Decapoda; family Palaemonidae; genus Macrobrachium; species Macrobrachium nipponense. Next base: position 53,938,729 of record NC_061099.1, on the reverse strand, counting down.
ATTTTGCAGATATTTTGTTGTATATAGGCTTTAATGTATCAATTTCTAGCAATAATATAGTCATTTTTTGCAAAGTTCCTTCTAATATTGGAAATTTTGTATTTATTTTAGTAAATTTTTTATTCAAATTACCTAATCGTCTCCCTATTGAGTGTTTTGTATTTATTAATTCTGTTAGCCTATCAGACCACCATGGAACTTTGTGTTTTGTTGGATAGGGTTTGGTCTTTGGTATTGATTTATCAGCAGCGTTTTTAATAAGACCAACTACAAATTTATTAGTTTCATTGTGGTCTTTGAAATATTCAAATGGTGGGATATTTTTAGTGTGCTTTTTATATTGTTCCCAATCTGCTTTATAAATGTTATAATGAGGAACATGTTTTACAGGACTATTATGCAATAAGGAAATTAATACTGGAAAATGATCACTGGTGTGCAAGTCATCAACTGTATTCCAATCCAATCTGTCAACCATGCTTGTTGAACATAGAGTTGAGTCCACCGAGGATAATGTCCCATGTGTTCTTGAAAAATATGTGGATATTTCATCATTTATACAGCAAATGTCGTTTGAATCAATTAAATCTTCTATTTTACTCCTTGCTTTATTTGAGTTTGTGCAATTACAGTCCCATATTGGGCTATAAGCATTAAAATCACCTACTATTAATGTAGGTTCCTTTGTATTGTTTAGTAACTCTTCAAGTTTATCAATGTCATAGTTTTTATTTGGTTGGTTGTATAAATTATAAATCACATAATTATAATTTTTATTTATATTTTAATACTTGATATTTGCAAGTTACTAAAGTTTACGAGTACTTTGTCATAACATACTTTGTTATGCACATATATAGCAGTGCCTAGATTTCCTTCTTCCTCTCTAGATGCAGATACTAAGGATATTTACCTATAGTTGGTATTGTTTTATTGACATGCTGCAAACATAATACCTTTGGTTCATATTCCTTAAGTAATCGTTGTAATTCTCCCAAATGTAATCTGGTCTGGAGACCATTTAAGTTCCATTGTATAATGTAATTGTTGAAAATAATATGCTAGTGGGCTATTTTCTTTTTGTGGATCATCAATTTGCATTTTTTCTAAAATTTTATTTACGACATTTATTTGTTTTTCTTTATAAGATATTAGATGTCCAAGCCACAGACAGCCTTTTCCGTAAGTGTCCAAACTAGTAGTTTCTCTACTTTGCATTTTATAAAATTTTGTTGTTGTTTTCGTTAAACTGTCTTTTGTACAAGTATCATATGAGGTGTCATTTGTCGGAAGGTTGAGCTGGACATAATCTTTAACGTAAGGTTCCGTCTCTCAGTTCAAATCTCTCCTTCCTCCTGGTTTGAAAAGCTAAGCGAAATTCCACCTTCTTCCTCTCCACGATAGACTTCAACTACACGTGGCTTATGGCTTCGAGCTCTTTGGGAGGGGTCGAAGGTGGAATATCTCGCAGCTTTTCAAACCAGGAGAAAGGAGAGATCTAAACCGAGAGAAACAGGCAGAACCTTAAATTAAAGATTATATCCAGGTCACCCTTCACAATTTGACGCCTCTTGTAAAAAACAATTAATATATACTATATATGTGACGTTTGTTTTGCAGGACAACTGTCCCATTCACACAGCCAGGATAGTTAGGCGATGGTTTGAGGAGCAACAAGACATTGACCTGCTGGACTGGCCAAGTAAGGGGTGTGATATGAATCCCTTGGAAAATTGCTGGGGGACGTCAACTCTTGGATCCCAGGCCAAGAGCGATCATCAAGGCAGCTCCTCCAGCACACCATGTCCGAATGGGAGATATTCAGAAAAAATCAACAAATCGTCTACAATCATGTAGCCTCCGTCCCCAGTAGACTACAAGATGTCATCACCAACGATGGTGGATGGACTAAATATTGATACATATTTTATAATAAATGGTTATTTTTCAATCTATTGTGTATCCTTAATAATATGGTGCTGTAATATTTGTCCGTTATTTACGTATACATTAAAATGTTACTAATATCAGGTTTGGACGTCAAATGATATATATATATATATATATATATATATATATATATATATATATATATATATTAATAAGGATATAATCTCATTATTACTTGATACATTCTTAACGTTGGAATTCACACCTGCAGAAAGAACACAAACAAACAAAAACGCACATGCTTGCCATCGATAAATGTAGACGTATGCCGAGCAGTTAAAATCATGCACAAAAATACGATTATTTGATCCAATGATTGTCGGTTGTGACCAAACAAACGTCCAACCATAAGGAAGAATCGACTCCCATAATAACCCCTCTGACAAGTCAAGACCTATGCCCTCATTATACTTAAGAGGGTAATGGTGCCCCTTGTGACACCAGCCACACTCTCAGCTCTATTACACTGTGTCTCCTTTCCGTCTGCCTCCTTCTTGTTGTCCTCTCTCTTATAACTGTCTCTTTGTTTCTCCTCCTTCAGTGTCTTCTATGCCTATGGAGGTCTCTCTCTCCTCAACTTATGCCTTCTTTATTTATTCATGCTTAATATGAGTTACATAAGGCCCTACACGATCTGATGCTAGTTGTCTTTGTAATAATAAGAATTTGGAATGCGGCTGTTGATATTACAATTATAATTAAATAGTAGGTATCCTGTTATTTGATAGACAAGGCTTTTATTGGTAGATAGCTAAATTCCATTATTACAAGAGAGCGCCACGAAAACCGAGTTAATTCTTCGGTCGGTAACAGCAGGTAATAATATTATTATGACAAAAGTTTAACAGACGGGTTTTCTCGCCTCCATGAGAAAATAAACCTACAGAATAGTCTCAGTTATATTATTTTCTTTAAAGGAGAAATTAGAGAGAGAGAGAAGTTATAACCGTGTGCTTGAAAGGGTGGAAGTGAAGGATGGAGGGATAAATGTTGAGGGAAGACGTGTGGAGGGCGGTGGCCACGGTGGATGGGCGGGTTTCATCGTGCGTCTGGAGGCACAGTTCCAGTGTTACCAGATCACATCCAGCCCTTGTGGCTGGAATGTGTTTACTTATATGTGTGGCCGACTGTACAAAATAACATTGGTGATATACATAACTTGATATCAAGGGGGTGTAGCTCAGTGGTAGAGCATTCGACTGCAGATCGAGAGGTCCCTGGTTCAATCCCGGGCGCCCCCTAGGGGAAGACATTTATGTAACCGGCACCAAGGCCAGATATATCTTAATTCCATCCTAGCCAGGTCAAAGGTAAGAAAATTTGCGCCGAATAAGTGTAAAATATCCTTTGCCAGAGAAAAAAAAGCATGCACAGTTTTTGCAGATTCATTGATTGATAGTGTCTATTAACTCTGGCGTCATAACATCTGGGTAATTGACACCGAAATAAATTTTTAATAAATTTAATTTAAAAATATCAATAAATATATTATAAAAATGTTCTTCATATATTTAAGTTCTTACATAGACAATCTATGTATAATTTAAATTTGGTTGAGGAGGCCAGCCTCCCTCATATAGATATATAACTGCTCTATATTACAATCCTTTCCAAGAATTGTAGCTAGGATAAAATTACCTATTCTGTCACGACCCCAAGACAGGAACCTATGTCTCAAATTCAAGAATCTGGGACATTCAATCAACAAATGTTTCACAGTCAAGGGCAGAGTGCAGTTCTCACAAAACGGAGGATTTTCACGAGACATTGATTGATTGTGAGTTATCTGGCGTCACAACTACCAGGGTCACCGACGCTGAATACTAAATGTGATCTTTTAACTTTTATAATATATTATACAATATTCAAAATAACTTTATCTTTATGAGACATATAAATTTGATTTAAAAATAAAATAAATTTCTGACAAAAATAAAAATAATATTCCGATAAAAAGAATTGTGATTGATCACATAACAGTAAAACTATTAAAAAGCAAAAAAAAATGTATATACTAAGACAGCACAGCTGTCAGATATATTTGAGAAGCCCAGCTTCTTTGATAAAAGAGATAATGTTATTAATACATGCGCTTTCTCCCAACAGTTTTGCCATGCTATAATTACCACCTGCTTCACTACTATAACCTAAAAAAACGATTCCTAAGTTCCACCAGACTGGGACACTCAACCAGCAAATGCCTAACAGTCAGCGGAACTAAGCAATCGTCACAGAAGGGCTCATTCTCCCCATCCATCAGATAGCCATGAGTTAAACGCGTATGGCCAATACGTAATCTACACAATACAATCTCCCACTTCCTTGGTATTAGGTCATATTTCCAAGGGTGTGTCTGACTAGTAATTTCTTTCATTTTATTGGGGCCTACTCTGTCGCACTGAAGTACCTATAAATGATGGATGGATTTCCATATATCATAGATTGGTTGGTTGGTTTTATAAAGTTTAGGTGTAACACCAAGCACTGGGGCAGCAAAGGCCATTCAGCGCTTACTGTATAACTAGGAAATTATAAGACGTTATATCATATAAAGCAGGTTTATTTCTTTGAAATATTTTACTATATTTTGAAGTGGGGCATTTTCTCCCAATAGTTCTTCAAGTGGTATGTTATATATGTTGTTGGATCTTCGGTTTCTTTCGAATTTATTGCATTTAGTTAGTAGATGACGGACTGTGACCAGAGTACGACAATGGTCACAGTAAGGGGCCTGTCTTTCCTCGCCTTGCAACATCAAGTATTTGTGTGTTAAGTATGTATGTCCTATTCTTAATCTTGTTAATATGATATCTTCCCTTCTTTGACATTGTTGTCTATTCCAAGGTTTTACAGATGGTTTAATATGCTTTAATTTGTGATTCAATTCTAGCCATTCTTTTTCCCATTTTGATTGACAGTATTCATTTATTGTTGTTTTAATGTCATTGTAAGGTATTTGTATTTTTTTGATAGACTCTTTTACTGCCTTTTTGGCTTCTTTATCCACCTCTTCATTACCCTTTATGCCCACATGGGAAGGGACCCAACATAGTTTTATATTTATAGATTTCCGTTTTACTATTATATCTATCCACTCCCTTATTTCTTCAATTACGGGATGAGAAACTGTGTATTGTCTTAGCGCTTCTAAAGCACTGTAAGAATCCGTGTATATTACAAAGGTATCGTTTGCCTTTCCCACCATAAAGGCATGTTTTAGAGCCTCTAATATAGCATTTATCTCTGCAGTGAATATCGAGCATATTTTTGGAATTTTTTCCCTTATTTTTATATTTTTTGTTACTACAGCATAGCCTACACCCTCCTTCGACTTGGAACCATATCTGTATAAATACTAATATCCAGTTTATGTTTTTCCTGGTGTGACATAAATTCACTCTTTAATTGTGCATCTGTTACATTCTTATTAAATGATTTTCTCACAGATTTTCTATTTTAGCATGTATCCACGGAGGTATTATAGGAGTGGTTATTTTTGATATGCTACTTGTTCCTAATTTTAGATGTTCTATATCAGGTTTTAATCTATTCTCCAATGGTTTAGAGGCTCTTGGTTTATTGTCATAATTATTTGTTATGTTCTTCATATATTTGGTGTTTGGATTATCATTAAGGTTATTTATTTTAGCTATATATTTCAATCCCATTTCTTCTCTTCGTACTTTCAGGGGATCTATTCCTGCTTCTACATACAGACTTTCCACGGGGGAAGTTCTGTAGGCTCCAGTGCATAGTCTAATACCCATGTTATGTATGACATCCAGTTTTGTTAATAGGGTTTTAGAAGCACTACCATATACTTGACATGCATAATCCAGTTTACTTATATACTTTTATCAGAGGTGTTCTATCAGCACCCCAGTCATTATGCGCAATTACTTTTATTATATTTAAGGATTTTCTCACTTTTATCGCCAGTTGTTCTATATGTTCTTTGTAAATTTAAGTTTTTTATCAAGTATTACACCGAGGAATTTAATCTCATCATAATATTCAATTCTATCATTATTTATGAATAAAGTAGGAATTAATTCCTGTTTTCTTGATCTAGTAAATCTGACTGCTTTTGTTTTTTTGCGGTGAAAATTTAAAAACCCTTGTTATCGGCACATTTTTTTATCCTATTTATGGCTGCTTGCAATCTGTTGGTTATGTCCAGCGCTTTTTCACCGCTACTATATAAGACGAAGTCATCTACAAAAAGGGATCCTTGGACTCCTGGTGGGATCATTTCCATTATCTCATTTATTGCTATTGCAAACAACGCCACGCTTAGTACACTACCTTGGGGGATTCCTTCCTCCTGGATAAATGATTCAGAGATTTCTGCCCCCACTTTGACTTTTATATATCTTTCAGATAGGAATTCCCTAATATATTCATATAAATTGCCTCCTATTCCCCATTCTATCAATTTTTAAAAATCCCTCCCCTCCAGGTGGTATCATATGCCTTCTCTAAATCAAAAAATACTCCTATTTTTTGTTTTTTACCACCATTGCATTTTGTATCTCTCTTGTAATCATTAAGAGGGGATCTATGGTACTTTTATTTTTCCTGAATCCAAACTCTGTTTGACAATAGCTGTTTATTCTAATAACCCATATTAATCTGTTATTCACCATTTTTTCAAATATCTTACTTAGACAACTAGTAAGGGCTATTGGCCTATAGCTGCTTGGTGACTCTGGGTCTTTTCCTGGTTTTAAGCCTGGTATGATTAAAGATTCTTTCCAGGTTTTAGGCATGCTGTGAGAGTGCCATAATTCATTTAAAATTTCTAATAAAAAGGTTTTGCTTTCTTCTGGTAGGTTTTTTATCATTTCATATCTAATGTTGTCTGCCCCTGGAGCTGTTGGACTTGCAAGTTTCAGGACATTTTCTAGTTCTTCCATGGTGAAAGGAAGATTATAAATTTCCTGATTATTAGATTTTAATGGTATTGGGACATAATTTTTTATTTTTTATTGGAATTTTTTTGTATAGTTCGAGATACTAGATGTTTTGGCGAAGCATTTACCCAATTCATTTGCTACTAGTTTGGGGTTTGAAATATAGTTGTTTTCTACTTTTAATGTAGGTAATGGTTCTGGCCGATATCTACCCTGCAGTTTATTTATTTTTCTTCCAGATTTCTTTGTCATGAGTTTTAGAATTTATATTATTAATATATTTTTTCCATGAATTTCTTTTGGCTATCTTAAATATTCTTTTCTGCTTTGCTTTAGCTCTCAAATATGCAATTCTATTGGCTTCACATTTATGTCTCAGATATCTTCTAAAGCATGTTCTTGTTATCTTCCTTGCTGCTTTACATTCCTCATTCCACCAGGGTACCAGTGGTCTAGTCGGATTGCCTGAGGTAACTGGAATAGTTTCATTTGCTTTATCATCTATTGTTTTTACTAGATGTTCATAAGCATCTATGTGGTTTGTAAAGTCAGATAGTTTTTTGTTAATCACCGTTTTCTCTTTATATAAATTCCAATTTGCTTCCTCCATTTTCCTCTTCGGTATATATGTTATATTAGTATTATTTTTTTGCTCAATTTGTATTGGCCAGTGGTCACTCCCAAATAAATTATTATTTACTTTCCAACTGAAATCTGTGGCAATTTCTGGGGAACATAAAGTGATGTCTATGCAGCAATGGGCTATTTATGATAACATCAAATCTTGTTGGAGAACCATCATTTTAAAATAATCAAATTCTTGTTATCTATAAAAATCTAGGAGAATATTATTCCTCTCCTGTCAGATGATGTACTTCCCCACATGGAATGTTTGGCGTTGAAGTCACCTACTAATAAGTACGGTTTTGGTAATTGTTCTATTAGATTTTCTAAATCTTCCACTTGTAATTGTCTATTATTTCCAAGATGATCTATTAAGCGACTTTCTAAAGACGGTTCCATATATATTGAGCATATTGTTATTTTTTTTTCCTGGATTACTTGAACTGCACATGCCTGTATTACCGAGTTAATCCTAACAGGTTGCCATTTGATTGAAGAATGCGTTATGATTGCAGTTCCTCCTTGGCTGTTGTCATTTAAAATTTGTGTTGATTTCCACACATTATACCATTGAGAACATTGTTACCAATTTTAGTTTCCTGTAAGCAAATGATATTTGCATTACATTCTCTAATTAATGATTTTAGGTTTACATTATTCGATGCGTATCCTCTAATATTCCACTGTAAAATAGACATTTTAAGAAGGTTTGGGGTTTTGTTTTAGTAACTTTATTTGTTTTCCTGAACTTTGAATTTTATTGAAGTTGTATAATTTTGCTGTACTTTATTCTTCTTTTGGTGGGTGATGTATTTCTACTATTGTTTTCTTTATTGGCTGAAGAGTCTCAGATGTTCTTTTTATTAGAGGTGCATTTAAATGGCTTTTGCTCTTGGGTTTCTATTTCAATACTTTCTTCAATTTATCTGATGTTTTTAACTTTCTCTTTTATTTGGGTTTCTCTTTTTTCATTTTTTGTTTGCAAGCAATTTTCGTTGACTTTGTCTTCTCGGTATTCATTTTTTTTTCCATATAGATTTTGGGTCTTACTGATTGTTTAATTTGTTTCTTGGATTTGGGTGGGGTTGTTTCAAGTAGTCTTTTTTTGTCTTTTGACTTAGCTCTTGTACTTTGCTTGTCCTTTACATTCATCATGTCTTCTTGCATTTCTGGTGTTGGTAATATATTATATACATTTGTGTTGCTTATATGTTCTGTAGCTTCCGAGTTTGAATTTTGGGTTGGTTGGTTGGTTTTATAAAGTTTAGGTGTAACACCAAGCACTGGGGCAGGCAGCAGGCCATTCAGTGCTTACTGTATAACTATGAAATTATAAGACGTGTATATCATATAAAGCAGGTTTATTTCTTTGAGATAATTTACTATATTTTGAAGTGGGGCATTTTCTCCCAATAGTTCTTCAAGTGGGATATTATATATGTTATTGGATCTTCGTTTTCTTTCGAATTTTTTGCATTCAGTTAGCAGATGACGGACTGTGACCAGAGTACGACAATGGTCACAGTAAGGGGCCTGTCTTTCCTCGCCTTGCAACATCAAGTATTTGTGTGTCAAGTATGTATGTCCTCTATTCTTAATCTTGTTAATATGATATCTTCCCTTCTTTGACATTGTTGTCTATTCCAAGGTTTTACAGATGATTTAATATGCTTTAATTTATGATTCAATTCTAGCCATTCTTTTTCCCATTTTGATTGACAGTATTCATTTATTGTTGTTTTAATGTCATTGTAAGGTATTTGTTTTTTTGATAGACTCCTTTTTTACTGCCTTTTTGGCTTCTTTATCCACCTCTTCATTACCCTTTATGCCCACATGGGAGGGACCCAACAGAGTTATATTTATAGATTTCCGTTTTACTACTTATATCTATCCACTCTCTTATTTCTTCAATTACGGGATGAGAAACTGTGTATTGTCTTAGCGCTTCTAAAGCACTGTAAGAATCCGTGTATATTACAAAGGTATCGTTTGCCTTTCCCACATAAAGGTATATTTTATAGCCTCTAATATAGCATTAATCTCTGCAGTGAATATCGAGCATATTTTTTGAATTTTTTCCCTTATTTTTTATATTTTTTGTTACTACAGAACATAGCCTACACCCTCCTTCGACTTGGAACCATCTGTATAAATACTTATATCCCGTTTATGTTTTTCCTGGGTGTGACAGAAATTTCACTCTTCAATTGTGCATCTGTTACCTTCTTATCAAATGATTTCTCACAGATTTCTATTTTAGCATGTCTCCACGGAGGTATTTTAGAAGTTGTTATTTTTTATATGCTACTTGTTCCTAATTTTAGATGTTCTATATCAGGTTTTAATTCTATTCTCCAATGGTTTAGAGGCTCTTGGTTTTGTCGTCTAATTATTTGTTATGTTCTTCATATATTTGGTGTTTGGATTATCATTAAGGTTATTTATTTTAGCTATGTATTTTGAATCCCATTTCTTCTCTTCGTACTTTCAGGGGATCTATTCCTGCTTCTACATACAGACTTTCCACGGGGGAAGTTCTGTAGGCTCCAGTGCATAGTCTAATACCCATGTTATGTATGACATCCAGTTTTGTAATAAGGTTTTAGAAGCAATACCTATACTTGACATGCATAATCAAGTTTACTTAGACAAAGAGCCTTATATACTTTTTATCAGAGAGGTTCTATCAGCACCCCACTCATTATGCGCAATTACTTTATTATATTAAGGATTTTCTTACTTTTATCGCCAGTTCTTCTATATGTTCTTTATATGTAAGTTTTTTATCAAGTATTACACGAGGAATTTTATCTGATCATCATATTCAATTATATCATTATTTATAAATAAAGTAGGAATTAATTCCTGTTTTCTTGATCTTTGTAAATCTGACAGCTTTTGTTTTTTGCGGAGAAATTTAAACCCTGCCCTTGTTATCGGCCCATTTTTTTACCCTATTTATGGCTGCTTGCAATCTGTTGGTTATGTCCAGCGCTTTTTCACCACTACTATATATGACGAAGTCATCTACAAAAAGGGATCCTTGGACTCCTGGCGGGATCATTTCAATTATCTCATTTATTGCTATTGCAAACAACGCCACGCTTAGTACACTACCTTGGGGGATTCCTTCCTCCTGGATAAATGAATCAGAGATTTCTGCCCCACTTTCACTTTTATATATCTTTCAGATAGGAATTCCTTAATATATTCATATAAATTGCCTCCTATTCCCCATTCTATCAATTTTTTTAAAATCCCTCCCCTCCAGGTGGTATCATATGCCTTCTCTAAATCAAAAAATACTCCTATTGTTTGTTTTTTTACCAACCATTGCATTTTGTATCTCTCTTGTAATCATTAAGAGGGGATCTATGGTACTTTTATTTTTCCTGAATCCAAACTGTCTGTTTGACAATAGCTGTTTATTTTCTAATACCCATATTAGTCTGTTATTCACCATTTTTTTCAAATATCTTACTTAGACAACTAGTAAGGGCTATTGGCCTATTGCTGCTTGGTGACTCTGGGTCTTTTCCTGGTTTTAAGCCTGGTATGATTAAAGATTCTTTCCAGGTTTTAGGTATGCTGTGAGAGTGCCATAATTCATTTAAAATTTCTAATAAAAAGGTTTTGCTTTCTTCTGGTAGGTTGGGTTTTTATCATTTCATATCTAATGTTGTCTTCCCCTGGAGCTGTTGGACTTGCAAGTTTCAGGACATTTTCCAGTTCTTCCATGGTGAAAGGAAGATTATAGATTTCCTGATTATTAGATTTTATTGGTATTGGGACATAATTTTTGATTTTTAATTGGAATTTCTTTGTATAATCGAGATACTAGATGTTTTGGCGAAACATTTTCCCAATTCATTTGCGACTACTTTGGATTTGAAATATATTTGTTTTCTACTTTTAATGTAGTAATGGTTCTGGCCGATATCTACCCTGCAGTTTATTTATTTTCTTCCAGATTTCTTTGTCTTGAGTTTTAGAATTTATATTATATATTTTTTTCCATGATTTTCTTTGGCTATCTTGAATATTCTTTTCTGCTTTGCTTTAGCTCTCAAAATAGCAATTCTATTGGCATCACATTTATGTCTCAGATATCTTCTAAAGCATGTTCTCGTAATCTTCCTTGCTGCTTTACATTCTTCATTCCACCAGGGTACCAGTGGTCTAGTCGGATTGCCTGAGGTAACTGGAATAGTTTTCATTTGCTTTATCATCTATTGTTTTTACTAGATGTTCATAAGCATCTATGTGGTTTGTAAAGTCAGATAGTTTTTTGTTAATCACCGTTTTCTCTTTATATAAATTCCAATTTGCTTCTTCCATTTTCCTCTTCGGTATATATGTTATATTAGAATTATTTTTTAGCTCAATTTGTATTGGCCAGTGGTCACTCCCAAATAAATTATTATTTACTTTCCAACTGAAATCTGTGGCAATTTCTGGGGAAGATAAAGTGATGTCTATTGCAGATGTGCTATTATGATAAACATCAAATCTTGTTGGAGAACCATCATTTAAAATAATCAAATTTTTATTATCTATAAATCTAGGACAGTGTTTCCTCTCCTGTCATATGAGTACTTCCCCACATGGGATGTTTGGCGTTGAAGTCACCTACTAATAAGTAAGGTTTTGGTAATTGTTCTATTAGATTTTCTAAGTCTTCAACTTGTAATGGTCTATTATTTTCCAAGATGATCTATTAAGCGACTTTCTAACGACGGTTCCATATATATTGAGCATATTGTTATTTTTTTTTTCTAGGAATACTTGAACTGACATGCCTGTATTACAGAGTTAATCCTAACAGGTTGGCATTTGATTGAAGAATGCGTTATGATTGCAGTTCCTCCTTGGCTGTTGTCATTTAGGATTTATGTTGATTTCCACACATTATAATTTATGCCAGCATTGAGAAACATTGTTACCATATTTTAGTTTCCTGTAAGCAAATAATATTTGCATTACATTCTCTAATTAGTGATTTTAAGTTTTCATTATTGATACGTATCCTCTGATATTCCACTGTAAAATAGACATTTTAAGAAGGGTAGGGTTTTGTTTTAGTATCTTTATTTGTTTTCCTGAACTTTGAATTTTATTGAAGTTGTATAATTTTGCTGTACTTTGTTCTTCTTTTGGTGGGTGATGTATTTCTGCTATTGTTTTCTTTATTGGCTGAAAAGTCTCAGATGTTCTTTTTATTAGAGGTGCATTTAAATGGCTTTTGCTCTTGGGTTCTATTTCAATATTTTCTTCAATTTTATCTGATGTTTTAACTTTCTCTTTTATTTGGGTTTCTCTTTTTTCATTTTTTGTTTGCAAGCAATTTTCGTTGACTTTGTCTTCTCGGTATTCATTTTTATCCATATAGATTTTGGGTCTTACTGATTGTTTATTTGTTTTTTGGATTTGGGTGACGTTGTTTCAAGTAGTCTTTTTTTGTCTTTTGAATTAGCTCTTGTGTTTGCTTGTCCTCCTTGGTTTTGGGTGGAGTTCTCTCTAAAGGCCTCTTTTTATCTTTAGCTTCCAGCTCATTATGATTATCTTGTAATATTTCAGCTATATATGTATTATTCTCTTGTTTGTTTCTAATTCCTCCAATATCTCAAATGAATTTGAACATACAGTTGCACAAGTATCTTGATTTCTTGCTATATAGTTTCTTGTAAAGTTATTTTTTCTTCTGATTTATCTATTAGGGGTTTGTTATTTGCTTCCATTTTTGTTTCATTCTTTGAGCCTCATTGCAGCAGAGAACATTTGCTTCCTAGCGGGATCATGCATTCCTCTAACTCTCAACTCTAGTTTGGCTTCTCTTATTGGCATTCCTGATCTCTCCTGAAGTAATTTCAGTTCTGTATTGTATATATAGTACATACACCTTAGACCTAGCATGGTGATTTTGGCCACAGTTTACACATTTTGGTTCACCACACTTCCACTGCGTGGTATGTTTTCAGATCCACAATATGCACAAATCGATATATTTCTGCAATTTTTCCATGTATGCCCATATTTACTGCAGTTTTGGCACTGTAGTGGTTTTGGAACATAAGGTCTCAGTTCTCTATTTTGGCCCATGATTTTAATTTTGAAAGGCAATTCTTGGCCTTCAAATTTTATTTTTGCTATTTTCAATGTCTTTTCATTACTTTGTTTACTGTTATACTGTAAACTTCACAATCTTGTATATTGTTGTACCTTTTTTTAAGGGAATCCAGCAAAATATTTTTCTCTATTGGCTCTTCACTTTTAGGAAGTACTACAGTACCCTGTACACAGTTCATATTGTCGTGCTTTCTTATCGTTACTTTTTATATTGTCTATGTTCTTTATGGTTAAATAATTTTCAGATTGATTTTTTGTAGTGGTTTCTAGTTAACCACTCCTGTTCTTTTATTTGTCTAAATGACATTTCTGAGGTTGGGTGCCTACTTAACAAATAATTTTACCAATCTTAATGCTGATATTTTCTGTCAGTTTCCAAAGGTCAAGAACCTTGACCAACTTCCACTCCCAAAGAGGGAGTCGAAGTGAGTCAAGGTTGGGTCAATTCTAAATTTGCTTTTTTCTTTGTGGCTTGTATGGTATTAAAGTTTTAATACCAGCCTGTTCTTCATCACTGGGTTTTCCTTAGAACAGTCCATTGCCATGCCAGAAGTCGTAGGGGTTTTTGTTTTGGTTTCCATATATATAAAGTTTAAATATTTCGTCCAGGATGAGATCCCTCTCACCAAGGAGGCCCAACTGAGGGAGGAGCAATACTGTTACGCTATGGTAAAACTGCCCTGGGACACTCACCTGGATATACGCCATACCCACAGTGCCTTAAGGGTCGTCAGTCCCAAGAGATCGGACCCAGCACTGTGGGCATGGCTTGACATAAAAATTTCCCCTCGCTCGACCACGTCAGGTACTCTAGTTTTACGGGTGGAGTGGCATGCCGTCCAACTCCACCCTCCATCAAGTTAAAAGAGCGTTCAATTCAATACTCCAAAACCACGCCAAGGTCGTCAACGAAAGAAGAAGGAGGGAAGAGGGAAAATTTAGAGGAGGAGGAGTAAAGGAGTGAAAGGTCCCAATGTTCAGTTGGATCCACAGCAGAGAGAGTAGGCATACAAGAGGCATACTCCCCTCTGCAGTGGATCCCTAAGCCCCCCACCTCGTCAAGGAGTTGGGATCAGGGGGTTTGAATTTTGGGCCTTTATATTATGAGTATTTTCAGTTTGATTTACACTGTGCAATTTTGTAGGAATTTGGTTTTGAGCTTCTTTATTTACTACCTCTTTATATGTGTTTTTCCTTGCTGGATCTTGTAAACCTCTTACTTTAAGTTCTATCTTAGCTTCTCTTATTGACATTCCACTTCTTTCTTGCAAGATTTTTAATTCAGTATTATATAAGTAATATGCGCATTCCTTTGATCTTGAGTGGTGATTCTGACCACAATTTATGCTAATTGGGTTTTCACAGTCCCATTTTGTTGTGTGGTTGTATGATCCACAACATACACATCTTGGAACTTCTCTACAAATTTTATTTGAATGGCCATATTTACTACATGATTTGCATTGTAGTGGTTTGGGGATATATGGTCTTATCTCTCTCGTCTGCCCTAATACTTTAATAGTTAAAGGGAGTTCATTTCCTTCAAATTTCAATTTAGCTATCTGTTTATTTATTTTTGAATTTTTCCTACTTGGGATATCATAGATGTCACATTCTTCAATATTTTTGTATCTTTTCTTAAGCGAGTCCATCAACATATTCTTATCTATTAATTCGTCGTCATTATTTGGCATGATTATTGTACCACAAATACTATTAAGTTTATTATGCTTGGTGACTTTTATTTTTGTGTTATCTATGTTCGTAATTTGTAAGTAATTTTCTGATTGGGCTTTAGTAGTGGTTTCCACTATCCATGTATTTGTTTGTGTTTGACGAAATTTCATATTTTCTGTTGGGTATCTGGTCAGTAAATAATTTTCTAATTTTAAATTTGAAATTTTCTTTTCACTTTCTATTGTCAAAAATCTTGTCCAAGTGTCCTTTCCAAAAAGTGATTCAAATAAAGCTAGAGAAGGGCTAGGCTGGAATTTTCTTTTGATAAATCTTCTAGGCTTAATAAAAGGCTCCATGGTTGGTATATTTTGGGTTGAAGTGTCCAAAAGGGTGTCCTTGTTCGTTTCCAGGGTCAGATGGGAATTTAGTGTCATGGGTCACATTTTCCGGGGGACTGAGTTCCAGAGTCATATTCCATTTTTCGTTTTTTTTTTAAATTGCAGAGAAACCAACTGCAAGCCATGGTAAAAACTGGGTCTCCTCTCAAAGACTTCCCCCTCACCAAAGACACACAGCAGAGACCAACTCCCGTATGTCCACTCCCTACCCTACCCGAAGGGATGGCTCTAACATAACATGATTGGCTCAAGTGTTAAGCAAAACCCCGCTTGATAGGACGAGGGCATAGCTAGTATGCAATCATCCCACTCATGTTATTTTAGAGGGCAATCCGGATAAATTGCCGAGAGTCCTACCGTGGAGACTATACCTCCCCGGATTCCGTAGGCAAGTCCCCACGTGTAGTCCCGCCCCAATAAATATTGATGTGGAATCACATCAATATCCTCAGGGTCCAAACATAATAGAGCGGCGGACCAAACCGCTATAGTCCCTGCCATTTGGATCAAGGTAAAGCCTAAGTTCAGAGACCCAGCTCCTACCTAACCTACACGAGGGTTTTAGTGAAGAGAAGGAGGACAGCTAGGGGGAGCAACTGAGCGAAAGAAAGTAAGAGATTGGAAGATGATCAAGTAAGAGAAAAATTGAGACATTTAGATTCAAACTAGGAGATAATTCTCCCAGTTCGAAAGCCCTCTTGCCCGCTACGCATTTTCAACCATTGGTTGGAAATGCGTAACTCTGTCAAGGCAGTCTCAACTTAAGAGGGACTCACAAAGCGAGTCCTACTAAATTGTCCATGTTAGATGTACTGTATCAAGGACAATGACATATAGATGTCCCTATCATTAGCCTGAGTGTGTTCCAAACTCTGCAAAGCATGGGTCTGCAGCAACTGTGGCTCACATTTGGCCAAGGACAGAGCCTTTGATGGATTGGCATTCACAACCTATATGAGGTTGGTCAAGAGAAGGACAAAAACATGCCGTTCTTCCATACATTTACAATCTGTGATGATTTTGCTTTCTTAGCCTTTAGAAATAAAGCAAAGAAAGCTGCATGCAGACTCAGGATATTTTACCAGAGGCCACTCCAGTTTTTTCCAAACTCAGCAAGTACCATCGAGGAGGCCAATGTGAAGATTCTGAAGAAGCTTCTGGTCATCATGTATGACAGGTCAAGCACTGTTGATAATGAGGATGAGGCCAAAACTGACTTGCTCTGCTTCAACACACCAAACGTTCAGGCAATTCTGCGTCAGCCAGAAGCACAGGGTCCAGTTAACTGGGGTTGGGAAAAGATTGGCAAAGACTGAAAATTCTTCTGGATAGTCAACTCCCCAATTGCAAAGAGTTGCGAACAGCTTACAAAATGTGGCTTTAAGTGTTGCCATGGCAGGTGCAAATGCTACAGGCTTAGGCTTAAATGCACAGCTTTGTGAGTTGCAAATGTGAGGTGTAACTATAATGTTGCAATTGATGCTTCAGATACATTTGAATGAGAATATCCTCACACTAAAGAGTGACATACACCTCTAAAATTATGTGTTCATTTCAAGCTTCAACAAATGACACCGAGACAAATAACACATTGAGACAGTGCCAAACATATCATATAAGATACTTTGTTATACTCCATTTTTACTCTTGTAGTTGCCCGAGTTATCAAGCCAAAATGTTTCATGGCAGCTTATTTTGTATGCTATCTTTATCACAATGGTAAATAAAATACTAGGAGCTCTGGTGATATCTTCAATTAACTCTTCTACCCAGGTACAAATTATCTGAATAATAAATTGATGTATTTATTTCAAATGTTTTACTCAATGTCAGAAATCGAAACAACAAGAGGCCATATCTAAATTGTGTGTGGACGCCCAGACTTTTCAAAAGAGGGGGTTAAAATGAACACTTGTGCCACACGGGGGTGTAGCTCAGGGGTAGAGCATTCGACTGCAGATCGAGAGGTCCCTGGTTCAATCCCGGGCGCCCCCTAATAATTTCCTTTAATTACAGTACTAAGGATACTCTAATGCCATCTGGGAACCATCAACAATTTGAAAATAGATGTGCAATGGAGGAAAGTGAACAAAAAACGTTTGGCATATCAGATTTACTGGATTAAATATTAAGTAAATATTTAGTAAAACCGGCCATCCAGGTGTAAAAACACTTGTGCAGTAACAAAACAAATGTCAAAACAGGTATCAGTCACTTGACCAGACGATGTCTGCTGAACAAACCTCAAGTATTGTGTAATTACGATTATTATTATTATTAAAAAGGTAGTTTTTACCAGACCCACTGAGCTGATTTTCAGCTCTTCCTAGGGCTGGCCCGAAGGATTAAGATAAAATGCCGCGGTTCTACCCGCTTAGGCCAAAGAACTGGGACCTAAAAAAAAAAAAAATTGGTCATTTCAGGATAAATAAAAAAATTGCACAAAGGCAAACGCTTTCATACTAGATTATTATTATTATAAGAATAGTTTAACCAGACCACTGAGCTGATTTTCAGCTCTCATAGGGCTGGCCCGAAGGATTTGATAAAATGCCAGGTCTAGGCCAAAGGCCAGAAACTGGGACCAAATAGGTCATATAGTATAATACTTAATAAATTAAAAATTAAAATTAGGTAAAAAAAATGCACAGAGGCATATGCTTTCATACTAGAATACAAACAGGCATTAAATACATTTACTCACACTTCCATACATACTAAAAATTTATTTTAAAATTAACAAATAGTCCAGAAACTTAAAAATTTGATCTAAAATTCATTCATTGCTCTGAGGTTTTTGTATATATACTTATTTTTATATTTTATCAATTAAATCAGTGTTTCTTAGAAACGTCATTATCGGAATGACTGAAAATGTGAAAGATTCTGACAAAATATCTTTTAATGGCTTTACTTCCAAAAGTTGACAGTCTCTGCTGGTCATACTTTGGACAATGACACAATATATGTCCGACAGTTATCAATTCCTTGCACTCTGAGCACTCTGGAGCAGGGTCAGATGGGCTGCTCATTAAGTGCCCATGTGTTAGACGAGTGTGGCCTATACGTAAACGTGTCAGGATTACTTGTGTGTGTCTTTCTCTCTGATATATGGAGCTCCATTTCGTAATGTCAGGTTTTATTTGTTTTAATTTATTACTTTCAGGTTCTTCGTTCCTATATTTTGCCATTTATTTACAATTCTTGTTTTTAAATAAGCTACAGTGTCACTAACAGGGATTTTTACATCTGTTCTCATCATGTGGACTGCCTCCTTGGCTGCTTTATCAGCTTCTTCGTTTCCTTTTATTCCGACATGGGCAGGGATCCAACATATTTCAATATTTTTTCCCTTTTTATATAAATTATAGAGTAAAAACTTTATCTGTTGCACAATATTATTTTTGTTTTTGGGATTATAAACTATTAATGGCTTCTATAGCGCTTCTAGAGTCGCTATAAATCACGAAATTGTTAAGGGAGTGTTCTTTGATTATTCTTATGGCCAATGTTATTGCACATAACTCTGCTGTAAATACTGAAGCATTATTGGGAAGCGAGAACTGGCATGTTTTATCCTGGGACACTGCAGCATATCCCACTCCGTATTCTGACTTGGATCCATCTGTATATATTGCATAATGTGGACCTTTTTGGTTTATGTGCTCTATTGTATGTTGTTTCTGATGTTCTGGGGTATAGGAATACTTTTTTGATAGAAATTTTAATTTTGTGCAAATGTTTATTTTATTCATAATCCAAGGAGGAGGTAGTTTTACTATTGGAGGTAGTTGGATATTTATATTCAGTGACTCAAACAATCTTCTTGATCTAATTGGAAAAGGTTGGTGAATGATTTGTTAATAAATACATCCCTTAGTTCAAATTAATTTTTTTGGTTGGTGAATCACTTTGACTGAAATTCTAGGGGCCACTTTTCATTGTTACTAACTCTCTATGGTGAGAGAGAGGTAGTTCACCAAAACATTCCTAACCTGTGAAAAATATTGTTGGTGATGATTTTAAAAGCTCCTCGTACCATATTCTAAGGGTCCTTCATTATGAACTGGGTCCAACATTTTCAGTACTGCGTTTGAAGCCGAGCCGTATATTTCACTTCCGTAGTCAATGATAGACAACACTGTTGCTTTATATAGTAATGTAAGGGTTTGTCTATCAGCTCCCCAATTAGTGTTGATAATTTTCTAATTAGCATTCAATGCTTTTTTACATTTTGACTTAACATATGTTATGTGGGCTTTCCAGTTCAAGTGAGTATCAAATACTAAACCTAAAAATTTTGCAGTCTGGCCAACTTTGTATACTTTGATTCTGATTTTCAAATCTATTTCTTCACCTTTTCTTCCATCTTTTATCTTTATAAAATATTCTGCTTAGTTTTACTTATGGACAATCTAAATCCTACAGATGAGGTCCATTCATCTATATTATAGATTTGTTAATGATGCGCTCTGCATGTTTAATGCGAGATGCTGAATAGAAGATGGCAAAATCATCCATATAAAGGTTGCTTTTAATTCCGGTGGGCAGATTTGTATTAATTTCATTAATTGCTAAGGTAAATAGTGTGCCACTAGGACACTCCCTTGTGGAACACCATTTTCTAGTGGGAATGTTCTGGACAAAGCATCATCAATTTTCACCTGAAAACTTCGATTTGTTAGAAAACTTTGGATAAACATGGGTAAACTGTCCACGAACGTTGTTGTTTTGTAATGCTTTTAAAATAGGATACCTCCATGTAGTGTCATAAGCCTTTTCTATGTCAAAAAAGACTGCCACAGTTATCTGTTTTCGTTCAAATCCTCTGCGTATATGGTCTTCTAGGATAGAGAGAGAATCCAATGTGGACCTGTTACTCTGTGACCCAAACTGAGTGGGAGTTTAAAATTTTGTTTCTCGAATGTGCCATGTTAGTCGAGCATTTACCATCTTTTCAAGTAATTTTGCATAAGCAACTTGTTAGAGATATTGGTCTGTAATTATTAATATTGCTAGGATCCTTTCCAGGTTTGGGAATAGGAATTATTATAGCTTTACGCCATGCATCAGGAAATAAATTTCTAAGCCAATAATAAATGATTATAAAATTGTAATAAGTATGACTTTGCCAGTGGAGCTAAGTGGTCGATCATCTCAAAGCAAATATTGTCACCTCCATGGAGCAATTTATTTATTTGGCTGGGTTCGAGAGAGGGCCCATATTCCAACTCTTCCATATTAATTTTCTATTATAAATATATATCTTCTTGTGTTTCAAAATTTATTGTTATTAGTTCTTCATTATTTTTCTTTGTGCGGAAGTGCTCATCTAAATTTTTATCGCTACTTACATTAGCTAAGTTTTCTCCTATTATATTACTTATTTCTTTTGGATCAAGTATTCTTTTTCCATCTTTCAATATGGCATGTCTAGGTGTTTAACTTGGGTACCATTTATTTTTCTGAATTTTTCCCATATTTTTTGTATGGGAGTATTATTAGAGAGATCTGATACATATTTCCTCCATGAAATTATTCTTCCTTGAATTACTTCCCTTTTAAATTTTGCAGATATTTTGTTGTATACAGGCTTTAATGTATCGATTTCTAATAATAATATAGTCATTTTTTGTAAAGTTCCTTCTAATATTGGCAATGTTTTATTTATCTTATTGAACGTTCTATTTAAATTATCTAACCGTCTCCCTATTGAGTGTTTTTATATTAATTAATTCTGTTAGTTTATCAGACCACCAAGGGACTTTGTGCTTTGTTGGATGGGGCTTTGACTTTGGTATTGCTTTGATCAGCAGCCTTTTTTTTTTTAATGAAATCAACGAGAAATTTTGTTAGTTTCATTATGGTCTTCTAATATTCAAATGGTTGGATATTTCTTGTGTGCATTTCATATTTCTCCCAATCTGCTTTATTAATGTTGTAGTGAGGAACATGGTTTTGCAGGGTTATTATGTAATAAGGATATTAATATTGGGAAATGATCACTGGTGTGCAAGTCATCAACTATATTACAATCTATTCTTTCAACTATATTTGTTGTACAAAGAGTAGGTCTACTGAAGAAAATGTTCCATGTGTTTTGAAAAATATGTACTAATTTCGTCATCATTTATACAGCACCATGTCGTTTGACTCCATGAACTCTTCAATTTTACTCCCTGCTCTATTTGAGATTGTACAGTTAGAGTCCCATATCGGGTTGTGAGCATTAAAATCCCCTACTATCAATGTAGGTTCTCTGGCATTGTCAAACAAATCCTTAAGTTTTTCTATGTCGTAATTTTTGTTAGGTTGGTTGTATATGTTATAAATTACATAGTTATAGTTTTTTATTCGTATTTTGATGCTTGATATTTGCAAGTCAGCAAAGTTTACAGGTACCCTGTCGTAACATACTTTGTTATGTACATATATAGCAGTACCTAAATTTCCTTCTTCTTCTCTAGATGTAGATACTAAGGTATATTTACCAATTGTTGATACTGGTTTTATTAACATGTTGTAAACATAATATCATTGGTTCGTATTCTTTCAGTAAGCGTTGTAATTCTCCCAATGTAATCTGGTCTAAGACCATTTATGTTCCATTGTATTATATAATTATTGAAAATATTATGTTAAGTGTGTTCAAGCATTACTTTCTTGTTGTGGGTTTATCTATTTGCAAATTTTTTCTAAATTTTATTTACGACATTTATTTGTTTTTCCTTATACGACATTAGATGTCCAATGCACATACAGCCTTTTTTGTGAGTCTCTAGACTAGGTTTCTTTCTTACTTCTACATTTTATAAAATTTCGTATAGTGTTTGTTAAACTGTCTTTTGTTATGTTTCTGTCTTTGTGGCATAATTCTATGAAAACATTCATTACATCCACATGTGTTTTTATGTGTCCTCCTTTTTTCATTTACTCTAGTGCACCAATTACTGGTGATGGGGTAATCTCTTCTCCCTTCACATAATCATTTTTGTCTATGGTGTTCTCCTCTATAATTTCTTATATTGTTTTCTGGGTATTTCCATCCATTTCTTTATTATTACTTTAGAGACAAAGGTATGTTCTTATTTTCTGGTCTGTGTACTTTTTTTGGATCCTTGGTCTTTGCTTTAACAGATACCTCTCTAATAATTGTTGGCTTTTTGGTTTTGGGTGGAGTTCTCTCTAAAGGCCTTTTTTCCTTTTTTTATCTTTAGCTACCAGCTCATAACTATCTCGTGATGTTTCAGTGATACATGTATCATTTTCTTGTGTTTCCATTTCCCTTAATATCTCAAATGAATTTGAACATATATCTGCACAAGTTTCTTGGTTTCTGCTATATTAGTTTCTTGTAAAGTTATTTTTTCTTCTGAATTTAATCTACTGGGGGTTTGTTGACTTGCTTCCATTTTCGTTTCATTCCTTGAGCTCAATGCAGTAGAGAACATTTGCTTCCTAGCGGGATCATGCATCCCTCTAACTCTTAACTCTAGTTTGGCTTCTCTAATTGGCATTCCTGATCTCTCCTGAAGTAATTTTAATTCTGTGTTGTATATATAATACATACACTCCTTAGATCTAGCATGGTGATTTTGGCCACAGTTCACACATTTTGGTTCACCACACTTCCACTGTGTGGTGTGTTTGTCGGATCCACAATACGCACATATAGATTTAGTTTCTGCAATTTTTGCCCTGTATGTCCATATTTACTACAGTTTTGGCACTGTAGTGGCTTTGGAACATAAGGCCTCAGTTCTCTGTTTTGGCCCATGATTTTAATTTTGAAAGGTAGTTCTTGGCCTTCAAATTTTATTTTTGCTTATTCTCAATGTATTTTCCTTATTTTGTCTACTGGTTAAAACTATATATTTCGCAATCTTGCACGTTGTTGTACCTTTTTAATGGGAATCCAGCAAAATATTTTTTTCAATTGGTTCCTCACTTTTAGGAAGTACTACAGTACCCTGTACACTGTTCATACTGTCATGTTTTCTTATTGTTTTACCTTTATATTATCAATGTTCTTTATAGTTTTAAATAGTTTTTCAGATTGGTTTTTTGTAGTGGTTTCTATTAACCACACCTGGTCTTTTATTGTCTAAATGACATTTCTGAGGTTGGGTGCCTACTTAACAAATAATTTTCCAATCGTAATGCAGATATTTTTTCTATCAGTTTCCAAGGTCAAGAACCTTGACCAACTTCCACTCCCAAAAAGGGAGTCGAAGTGAGTCAAGGTTGGGTCAATTCTAAATTTGCTTTTTCTTTGCGGCTTGTATGGTATTAGAGTTTTAATACCAGCCTGTTCTTCATTACCTGGGTTTTCCTTAGAATAGTCCATTGCCATGCCAGAAGTCGTAGGGGTTTTTGTTTTGGTTTCCATATATATAAAGTTTAAATATTTCGTCCAGGATGGAGATCCCTCTCACCAAGGAGGCCCAACTGGGGGAGGAGCAATACTGTTACGCTGTGGTAAACTGCCCTGGGACACTCACCTGGATATACGCCATACACACAGTGCCTTAAGGGTCGTCAGTCCTATGAGATCGGACCCAGCACTGTGGGCATGGCTTGACATAAAAATTTCCCCTCGCTCGACCACGTCAGGTACTCTAGTTTTACGGGTGGAGTGGCATGCCGTCCAACTCCACCCTCCATCAGGTTAAAAAGAGCAGTCAATTCAATATTCCAAAAACCATGCCAGGGTCGTCAACGAAAGAAGAAGAAGGGAAAGGGGAAAATTTATAAGGAGGAGGAGTAAAGGAGTGAAAGGTCCCAATGTTCAGTTGGATCACAGCAGAGAGTGTAGGCGTAAAGGGCGGCCATACTCTCTCTGTAGTGGATCCCTAAGCCCCCACCTCGTCAAGGAGTTGGGATCAGGGGGTTCATACTAGAACACACACACAATAAATACATTTACTCATGTTCCCTTACATACATACTAAAACGGTATATTAAAATTCGGAATTAAGTTTTAAATTTTTGAAATTTTGTTTTAAAATTCACTAAAAAAAACTTATATTTTATCATTAAATTGCAGTTCCTCAGAAAAGTCAAAATTGGAACTACTGAAAATGTAAAAGATTCTGTCAAAATTTCTTTTATTGTTTTATTTCCAAAAGTTGACAGTCTCTGCTGGTCATACTTTGGACACTCGCACAAGACATGTCTGACTGTTACCAACTCCTTGCACTCTGAACCACACTGGAGCAGGGTCGCGTGGGTTGCTCATCAAGTGCCCGGTGTGTCAGACGAGTGTGGCCTATACGGAGGCGTGTCAGGATTACTTGAGCATGTCTCTCTCTTTGATATGCTGAACTCCATTTGTTAACATCCTGTTTTATTTGTTTTAATTTATTATTTTCAGGCTCTTCAGCCCATACGTTTTGCCATTGTTTATTTACAATTATTGTTTTTATATATCTTATATAATCACTGGTGGGGATGTTTACATTTGCTTTTATCATTTGGACTGCTTCTTTAGCTGCTTTATCAGCCTCTTCATTTCCTCTTATCCCCACATGAGCAGGGATCCAACATATTTCAATATTTTTGCCATTTTTATATAATTTGTGGAGTTCAAATTGAATTTGCTGTACAATATTATTTTTTGAATTGTAATTCTGAAGAGCTTCTATGGCACCTTCTCGAGTCACTAAAAATCACAAAATTATTAATTGAAGTTTGCTTTATAATTTTGATAGCTACTTTAATTGCACCAACAACTGCTGTGAAGACTGAGGGCATGATTGGGTAAATGAAAATTGATTATGTTTTGTTCTGCGATATAGCTGCATATCCGCCTACGCCATGTTGCGATTTGGACCCGTCGGTATATATTGCATAATGTGAACTTTTTTGTCTTATATGTTCTATGGTTTTTTGTTATGGTGTTCCGGGGTATATACGGAACTTTTTGATAAATATTTCAAGTGAGTGCAAGTCTTTACTTTAATCATAGTCCAATGAGGTGGTAACTTTACTATTGGAGGTACTTGTATATTTATATTTAATGACTCGAACAGTCTATTAGTTCTAATTGGGAAAGGTGGTGAATGATTGTTTATAAAGACATCCCTTAACTCAAATAGACTTTTAGTTGGTGAATCACTTGCCTTGATTCTTAATGCACTTTTCATGGTTATGAATTCTCTATGGAGGGATAGTGGCAGTTCGCCGCATTCAACTTGTACAGAGGAGACTGGCGAGGATCTAAATGCTCCTGTGCATATTCTTAGGCCTGCGTTGTGAATTGGGTCTAATATTTTCAGTGCTGCTTCTGAAGCTGACCCGTATATTTCACTTCCATAATCAATAATTGATAGCACTGTTGCTTTATAAAGTATAGTAAGAGTATGTCTATCAGCTCCCCAATTTGTGTGAGAGAGTTTTTTAATTAGGTTTAATGCTCTTTTGCATTTTGATTTTATGTAAGTTATATGGGTTTTTCCAGTTGAGGTGTGCATCAAATATTAAACCTAAAAATTTTTGCAGTTTGGCTAATTGGTATATTATGGTTTCTCCTTTTTAATTCTGCTTCTCCGCCTTTTTTCCAATTTTACTTTTATAAAAAATGACCGCTTGGGTTTTTTCTATGGAAAATCTAAATCCTACTGATGAGGCCATTCATCTATTTTTATTATAGTTTTATTAATAATTCTTTCTGCATGTTTTATGCGTGATGCTGTGTAATATATTGCAAAATCATCCATATACAAATTACTCTTAATTCCAACCGGTAGCATGTTACTGATGTTGTTAATTGCCAATGTGAACAAAGTACCTTGTGGTACTCCATTTTCAAGTGGAAATATTTTGGAAAAAAACATTATCTATTCTCACCTGAAAAGTGCGGTCAGTCATAAAGTTTTTAATAAATTTAGGAAGATGGCCGCGGATGTTATTATTATGTAAAGATTTTAATATTGCATACCTCCATGTAGTGTCGTATGCCTTTTGAATGTCAAAAAAGACAGCTATTGTAATTTGTTTTCTTTCAAATCCTCTACGTATATGGTCTTCCAAACTACACAGAGAATCTAATGTAGACCTATTACGTTGTGAACCAAACTGTGTAGGACTTAAAATTTTATTTTCACGAATGTGCCATGTAAGTCATGCATTTACCATTTTCTCCAATAACTTGCATATACAACTTGTTAAATGAGATAGGTCTATAATTATTCACATTACTAGCATCTTTTCCTGGTTTGGGTATAGGAATTATTATTGCAATTTTCGCCATTTGTCCTGGAAACAAGTTTTGGAGCCATAAATGATTGTAAAATTTTAATAAGTATGATTTTGCCAAAGGTGCTAGGTGGCAATCATACTCAAAGCAAACATAATCTCCTCCAGGGGCAGATTTATTACTGTTCAAGAGAGCATATTCTAACTCTTCCATATTGAACTTTTTATTATAATATATATCTTCCTTTGTCTCAAAATTTAGTATAATAGACTCCTGCTTTGTTTTTTTACTTTTTTAAAATGTTTGTCTAGATTTTCGTCACTACTTATTTTGGCAAAACTTGCCCCAAGTATGTTACTTATTTCGAAGGGATCTAAATTTTATTTCCATTATCTAATATAGCTTGTCTGGGTGGTCTAATGTTTGTTCCATTTATTTTTCTGAATTTTTCCCATACTTTTTGAATGGATGTTTCGCTTGTTATTTCTGACACATAGGACCTCCAAGATATTATTTTACCTTTTATTACTTCTTTTCTATTGTATTACGATACACCTACGCAAACCCATTTTATATGCAATAGATGATTTGAAACATTTTTATTTTGACTAAGTTCTATTTTGGGAGGACTGCTTTCATTATCACCATTACTGCGAGCCAAGCCAAGCTGAACCCATGTGGAAAAGCAGTGGGACATATCAGTTTGCTAAAATTTGGTTGAGGCTAGGAAAAAAAAAAAAAAAAAAAAAAAAAAAAATTAAAATGGGCTTCTTATCCAGTAGCGTGTTGCACATGGTATATATGAAGAATATCTGAATGTTAAAAATATAGAAAAAAAAAAAGATTCAAAACATAGAATAAAGAGCAGAAAAAATTGTAGGAAAAGAAAATGGACAAACAATAAATAGCACTTAAGAGGAATAGAATAATGCGAGGAAAAATAAAAATAAAAAGACAAAGGCTGGCATAGAAATAACAAAGAAAAAATAGTATAAACATGAACAATAAATAGAGATAAAGAAGATAATGCAGAAAAAATAAGGAGCAAAGATAAAAGATATACTGCAAAAGAAATATAGAGAACACACAAATGAGAGAGTGCAGAAAAAAAATAAGTGAGCAGAGAAAAGGAGCCAAGAAAAAATGAATAGATAAAAAGAAAGAAAGGGTAAATAGCTGAGAAAAAGTAAAAAAAGTGCAGAAAAAATAGAGCACACACATAAAAGATAGTGCTGAAAAATGAAAAAAATATAATGTAGACAAAGGCAAAAGGGCAGAAAAAATAAAGAGCAGAGACAAAGGACTGAGAGCAGATAAAATAAAGAGCAGAAACAAGAGAGAATGCAGAAAAAATAAAGAGCAAGAGAAAAAGGAGAGAATGATGAAAAAATGAAGAGCAGACAAAGGAAAGAGTGCAAAAAAAAGTGAAGACAAAGGCGAGAGTGCAGAAAAATGAAGAACAAATAAGTAAAGAAAAAAAGACCAGAGTGGAGAAAAAAGTACAGTAGAGACAAAAGAGAGAGTGCAGAAAAATAAAGAGCAAAGCAAAAAAACAGAGCGAAAGAAAAAAATATAGAGCAGAGACAAAGCCAAGAGTGCAGAAAAAATAAAGAACAAATAAAAGACTAAAACAGACCAGAACGCAGGAAAAAAAAGAGCAGAACAAATTAACTGAGGGCAAGAAAAAGAATAAAGAGCAGAGAAAAAGAGAAAGCTCAGAAAAAATAAAGAGCAGTTATAAATGAGAGCGTGCAGCATTAACATAAAGATAAGAGAAAGTAGATAAAGAGCATAAAAAATAGGGACATTCACAGAGGATGTGTGTAAAAAACTCAAGAGCAACAGCAGAGGAGAAAATACAAAAAGAAGGCGAGTACTAGGGTATAACAATAAAGAGCAAAGATTATTATGTTATTATTTGATTTAGCAGCCATTTCCGCCACTAAGTCCAATCGGATGCATAATGCAGATAAATATGTTAAAATTACCATATAATATATTTTACATGATGAATTCCAAGTTTTGTAATTTCAAGTA
>NC_061099.1:53879838-53909304 GCF_015104395.2 Macrobrachium nipponense | reverse complement strand
ACCCCCTCACCACGTGAAGGAACCTACTCGAGGGGGCCACGTGTATGGGCGGGTTTCATCGTGCGTCTGGAGGCACAGTTCCAGTGTTATCAGATCACATCCAGCCTTGTGGCTGGAATGTGTTTACTTATATGTGTGGCCGACTGTACAAAATAACATTGGTGATATACATAACTTGATATCAAGGGGGTGTAGCTCAGTGGTAGAGCATTCGACTGCAGATCGAGAGGTCCCTGGTTCAATCCCGGGCGCCCCTAGGGGAAGACATTTATGTAACCGGCACCAAGGCCAGATATATCTTAATTCCATCCTAGCCAGGTCAAAGGTAAGAAAATTTGCGCCGAATAAGTGTAAAATATCCTTTGGCCAGAGAAAAAAAAGCATGCACAGTTTTTGCAGATTCATTGATTGATAGTGCTATTAACTCTGGCGTCATAACATCTGGGTAATTGACACCGAAATAAATTTTTAATAAATTTCATTTAAAAATATCAATAAATATATTATAAAAATGTTCTTCATATATTTAAGTTCTTACATAGACAATCTATGTATAATTTAAATTTGGTTGAGGAGACCAGCCTCCCTCATATAGATATATAACTGCTCTATATTACAATCCTTTCCAAGAATTGTAGCTAGGATAAAATTACCTATTCTGTCACGACCCCAAGACAGGAACCTATGTCTCAAATTCAAGAATCTGGGACATTCAATCAACAAATGTTTCACAGTCAAGGGCAGAGTGCAGTTTCTCACAAAAGGAAAACGGAGGTTTTCACGAGACATGATGATTGATTGATTGTGAGTTATCTGGCGTCACAACTACCAGGGTCACCGACGCTGAATACTAAATGTGATCTTTTAACTTTTATAATATATTATACAATATCAAAATAACTTTCTCTTTATGAGACATATAAATTTGATTTAAAAATAAAATAAATTTCTGACAAAAATAAAAATAATATTCCGATAAAAAGAATTGTGATTGATCACATAACAGTAAAACTATTAAAAAGCAAAAAAAAATGTATATACTAAGACAGCACAGCTGTCAGATATATTTGAGAAGCCCAGCTTCTTTGATAAAAGAGATAATGTTATTAATACATGCGCTTTCTCCCAACAGTTTTGCCATGCTATAATTACCACCTGCTTCACTACTATAACCTAAAAAAACGATTCCTAAGTTCCACCAGACTGGGACACTCAACCAGCAAATGCCTAACAGTCAGCGGAACTAAGCAATCGTCACAGAAGGGCTCATTCTCCCCATCCATCAGATAGCCATGAGTTAAACGCGTATGGCCAATACGTAATCTACACAATACAATCTCCCACTTCCTTGGTATTAGGTCATATTTCCAAGGGTGTGTCTGACTAGTAATTTCTTTCATTTATTGGGGCCTACTCTGTCCCACTGAAGTACTATAAATGATGGATGGATTCCATATATCATAGATTGGCTGGTTGGTTTTATAAAGTTTAGGTGTAACACCAAGCACTGGGCAGCAAAGGCCATTCAGCGCTTACTGTATAACTAGGAAATTATAAGACGTTATATCATATAAAGCAGGTTTATTTCTTTGAAATATTTTACTATATTTGAAGTGGGGCATTTTCTCCCAATAGTTCTTCAAGTGGTATGTTATATATGTTGTTGGATCTTCGGTTTCTTTCGAATTTATTGCATTTAGTTAGTAGATGACGGACTGTGACCAGAGTACGACAATGGTCACAGTAAGGGGCCTGTCTTTCCTCGCCTTGCAACATCAAGTATTTGTGTGTTAAGTATGTATGTCCTATTCTTAATCTTGTTAATATGACATCTTCCCTTCTTTGACATTGTTGTCTATTCCAAGGTTTTACAGATGGTTTAATATGCTTTAATTTGTGATTCAATTCTAGCCATTCTTTTTCCCATTTTCCCATTTTGATTGACAGTATTCATTTATTGTTGTTTAATGTCATTGTAAGGTATTTGTATTTTTTTTGATAGACTCTTTTACTGCCTTTTTGGCTTCTTTATCCACCTCTTCATTACCCTTTATGCCCACATGGGAAGGGACCCAACATGTTTTATATTTATAGATTTCCGTTTTACTATTATATCTATCCACTCCCTTATTTCTTCAATTACGGGATGAGAAACTGTGTATTGTCTTAGCGCTTCTAAAGCACTGTAAGAATCCGTGTATATTACAAAGGTATCGTTTGCCTTTCCACCATAAAGCATGTTTTAGAGCCTCTAATATAGCATTTATCTCTGCAGTGAATATCGAGCATATTTTTGGAATTTTTTCCCTTATTTTTATATTTTTTGTTACTACAGCATAGCCTACACCCTCCTTCGACTTGGAACCATCTGTATAAATACTAATATCCCGTTTATGTTTTTCCTGGTGTGACATAAATTCACTCTTTAATTGTGCATCTGTTACATTCTTATTAAATGATTTCTCACAGATTTCTATTTTAGCATGTATCCACGGAGGTATTTTAGGAGTGGTTATTTTTGATATGCTACTTGTTCCTAATTTTAGATGTTCTATATCAGGTTTTAATCTATCAATCCAAGGTTAGAGGCTCTTGGTTTATTGTCATAATTATTTGTTATGTTCTTCATATATTTGGTGTTTGGGATTATCATTAAGGTTATTATTTTAGCTATATATTTCAATCCCATTTCTTCTCTTCGTACTTTCAGGGGATCTATTCCTGCTTCTACATACAGACTTTCCACGGGGGAAGTTCTGTAGGCTCCAGTGCATAGTCTAATACCCATGTTATGTATGACATCCAGTTTTGTTAATAGGGTTTTAGAAGCACTACCATATACTTGACATGCATAATCAAGTTTACTTATATACTTTTATCAGAGGTGTTCTATCAGCACCCCAGTCATTATGCGCAATTACTTTTATTATATTTAAGGATTTTCTCACTTTTATCGCCAGTTGTTCTATATGTTCTTTAAATGTAAGTTTTTTATCAAGTATTACACCGAGGAATTTAATCTCATCATAATATTCAATTATATCATTATTTATGAATAAAGTAGGAATTAATTCCTGTTTTCTTGATCTAGTAAATCTGACTGCTTTTGTTTTTTGCGGTGAAAATTTAAAACCCTTGTTATCGGCCCATTTTTTTTATCCTATTTATGGCTGCTTGCAATCTGTTGGTTATGTCCAGCGCTTTTTCACCGCTACTATATATGACGAAGTCATCTACAAAAAGGGATCCTTGGACTCCTGGTGGGATCATTTCCATTATCATCTTTATTGCTATTGCAAACAACGCACGCTTAGTACACTACCTTGGGGATTCCCTTCCTCCTGGATAAATGATTCAGAGATTTCTGCCCCCACTTTGACTTTTATATATCTTTCAGATAGGAATTCCCTAATATATTCATATAAATTGCCTCCTATTCCCCATTCTATCAATTTTTTAAAAATCCCTCCCCTCCAGGTGGTATCATATGCCTTCTCTAAATCAAAAAATACTCCTATTTTTTGTTTTTTACCACCATTGCATTTTGTATCTCTCTTGTAATCATTAAGAGGGGATCTATGGTACTTTTATTTTTCCTGAATCCAAACTCTCTGTTTGACAATAGCTGTTTATTTTCTAATACCCATATTAATCTGTTATTCACCATTTTTTCAAATATCTTACTTAGACAACTAGTAAGGGCTATTGGCCTATAGCTGCTTGGTGACTCTGGGTCTTTTCCTGGTTTTAAGCCTGGTATGATTAAAGATTCTTTCCAGGTTTTAGGCATGCTGTGAGAGTGCCATAATTCATTTAAAATTTCTAATAAAAAGGTTTTGCTTTCATCTAAAAGATTTTTTATCATTTCATATCTAATGTTGTCTGCCCCTGGAGCTGTTGGACTTGCAAGTTTCAGGACATTTTCTAGTTCTTCCATGGTGAAAGGAAGATTATAGATTTCCTGATTATTAGATTTTAATGGTATTGGGACATAATTTTTTATTTTTATTGGAATTTTTTGTATAGTTTCGAGATACTAGATGTTTTGGCGAAGCATTTACCCAATTCATTTGTCTACTAGTTTGGGTTTGTTTGAAATATAGTTGTTTTCTACTTTTAATGTAGGTAATGGTTCTGGCCGATATCTACCCTGCAGTTTATTTATTTTTCTTCCAGATTTCTTTGTCATGAGTTTTAGAATTTATATTATTAATATATTTTTTCCATGAATTTCTTTTGGTTATCTTAAATATTCTTTTCTGCTTTGCTTTAGCTCTCAAATATGCAATTCTATTGGCTTCACATTTATGTCTCAGATATCTTCTAAAGCATGTTCTTGTTATCTTCCTTGCTGCTTTACATCCTCATTTGCCACCAGGGTTACCAGTGGTCTAGTCGGATTGCCTGAGGTAACTGGAATAGTTTCATTTGCTTTATCATCTATTGTTTTGACTAGATGATCATAAGCATCTATGTGGTTTGTAAAGTCAGATAGTTTTTTGTTAATCACGTTTTCTCTTTATATAATTCCAATTTGCTTCCTCCATTTTCCTCTTCGGTATATATGTTATATTAGTATTATTTTTTGCTAATTTGTATTGGCCAGTGGTCACTCCCAAATAAATTATTATTTACTTTCCAACTGAAATCTGTGGCAATTTCTGGGGAACATAAAGTGATGTCTATTGCAGAGGTGCTATTATGATAAACATCAAATCTTGTTGGAGAACCATCATTTAAAATAATCAAATTCTTGTTATCTATAAAATCTAGGAGAATATATCCTCTCCTGTCAGATGATGTACTTCCCCACATGGGATGTTTGGCGTTGAAGTCACCTACTAATAAGTACGGTTTTGGTAATTGTTCTATTAGATTTTCTAAATCTTCCACTTGTAATTGTCTATTATTTCCAAGATGATCTATTAAGCGACTTTCTAAAGACGGTTCCATATATATTGAGCATATTGTTATTTTTTTTTCCTGGATTACTTGAACTGCACATGCCTGTATTACCGAGTTAATCCTAACAGGTTGCCATTTGATTGAAGAATGCGTTATGATTGCAGTTCCTCCTTGGCTGTTGTCATTTAAAATTTGTGTTGATTTCCACACATTATAATTTATGCCATTGAGAACATTGTTACCAATTTTAGTTTCCTGTAAGCAAATGATATTTGCATTACATTCTCTAATTAATGATTTTAGGTTTACATTATTCGATGCGTATCCTCTAATATTCCACTGTAAAATAGACATTTTAAGAAGGTTTGGGGTTTTGTTTTAGTAACTTTATTTGTTTTCCTGAACTTTGAATTATTGAAGTTGTATAATTTTGCTGTACTTTATTCTTCTTTTGGGGGTGGGTGATGTATTTCTACTATTTGTTTTCTTTATTGGCTGAAGAGTCTCAGATGTTCTGTTTATTAGAGGTGCATTTAAATGGCTTTTGGATGGATGGATGGATGGATTATGAAATTTAGGGACAAGCCCAAGCACTGGGACCTATAATGGTCATTCAGCGCCGTAATGGAATGAAATAAATAATCTGATAATTAATGAAATTTAATTGAACGTGATGATAATCTGATGTGAATGAAACTTAAAACCTTACCTTATTTATTAAATAAATAAAAAAAATAAAAATATAATTTTTTATATTAAAATAAATTAAAAGTATAACTGCATACACTTGTGTGTATTAGGTGAAAGGTAAAATTGAATATTATTAAAATAAGTCAAATTTTATAGTAAATATCAATCTCTTTTAAGAACTTTACAAGATTATTGATATCAACATCATCTCCTAAAATATAAGAAAGTTGTTTTCCCTGAAAGTCCGAATTTCCTGCGGGCAGCACCATACACTGGGCAACAACCAGAATATGCTCAACTGTCAACAGGCAGTCACAGCGAGCACAGACTGAGCCTCACTCCTTCAAGTATAAAGCTGTGCGTCAATCGGGAATGACCAATACGAAGTCTCGTTAAAACAATCTC
This sequence comes from Macrobrachium nipponense, assembly GCF_015104395.2. Taxonomy (NCBI): domain Eukaryota; kingdom Metazoa; phylum Arthropoda; class Malacostraca; order Decapoda; family Palaemonidae; genus Macrobrachium; species Macrobrachium nipponense. The sequence continues at coordinate 53,903,304 of NC_061099.1, read as the reverse complement.
GGTCCTCCTGTCTCTATGAAACGAAGACTGCCAAAATTCAAATTAGGTCTGATTGCCTTCAGCTTCTTGTTTCTGGCAAGGTTTGAGGACCATCGCTCCTGCCATTTGTGGCGGATATAGCTTCGAATAGGAGACTTCATATCAATGTATGGAACTTCATGGATATACCAGTGATCTTTTATTACATACTCCTTTTTGCTGCTCTATCAGCTTTTTCATTACCCTTGATCCCTACATGGCAGGAACCCAGCAGAACGAAACAGCTTTGTGTTTGCAAGAAATTCGAAACAGCCACTCTTGAGCTTGGAGAAATCAAAGGATGTGATGTATTACAAATATTAAGACTCTCCAAAACACTTTTGAACCGAATATATAACAAATTTCTTCTTCTCGGTACGATGAACAATAGCTAATGCTCTATTAATGGCAGAAAGTTCTGCTGTATATCTGTAGCCGAATTTGGTAGTTTTGCAGCCTCACAAGAGTCTTCTGTAATTACGGCTAGCCCAACTCCCTCTCTTGACTTGGAACCGTCTGTATAAATCTTATACGCACCATCATGGAGTTACATCATGTCTAAGAATAACTCTTTGTCCATTTTATCAGAAAGGTTCTTCTTGACCATAGTTTTGTTACAAACTTTTGCTTTAGGGATAAGCCATGGGGGATCTAGAGGCAACTAACTGAGAAACATTCTGATTCTAGAGTATCATTATTCACTTCTTGATGTAGTCTTATCTGGAAGGGGACAGATGACCTTGGTTTAAATTCCTGTTGTCAAGTTGCGAATGACCATTATTGGAAGGATTTCCAGAACTGCTCTTTACGCGCATTATGTAGCGCAGACCAGTTCCTCCCGTCGTAAGTCAAGTGGCAGTGATGGGTATCTACATACAGATCTCAACGGAGATGTTCGGAATGCACCAGAGCAAATTCGTAATCCCATGTTAGGTGGACAATATTGAGGTCGTTAAGTTGCTTTTGCACGCTGAAGAACTAAATCTGACACCCATAATCTAGCTTTGATCTACAAATTAAGTGCATCATAAAGTCTTAATAAACACATTTCTTGTCAGCTCATTCATATCCAGAGACTACTTTCAAAAGATTAAAAGATGCTTTAATTTTACATTTAAGGTTATCAATATGTTTGGTCCAGGTGAGTTTTGAGTCAAAAGTCATTCCCAAAAATTTGACATCGGCAGCATATGGTAAAATAGATCCCTCGAGTTTTAAATTAGGTATAACCTCTTTACGCCTGCTCCTTGAAAAGCGGATAGCAACACTCTTATGGCTGAAAATTTAAAAACCATTTAGCCTGGCCCATTTGGAGACAGAATCTATAGCTTTCTGTAAATATCGGCATGCAGATATAGCATCGTAGGCAGTGCAATAATGGCCAAATCATCCACAAACAATGAAGCTCGAACTGGGCTTGGAACTTCATCCAAGATGCTATTTATGGCGACAGCAAAGAGGGTCACACTGAGAAACACTTCCTTGTGGAACACCTTCCTCTTGTTTAAAGGGGGACGACAGAAAGTTCCCTACTCTCACTTTTATTACTCTCTCGGATAGGAAGGAATGAATGAACCGAATTAAGTTGCCCTTAATACCCATTTTCTGTAGTTGTTTTAGAATTCCATTACGCCAAGTAGTGTCATAAGCTTCTCTAAATCAAAGAAGACCCCTATTGTCTGACACTGATTGACAAAACCCTGCTGAATTTGGTTGGAGAGTCTCATAAGTGGGTCGAGGGTAGATCTATTTTTACGAAACCCAAATTGGAAAGGAGAGAGAAGCTTATTTGATTCTAAGTGCCATACAAAGCGATAATTTATCATTTTTTCCATTAACTTGCAAACACAGCTTGTTAGGTGCTATAGGTCTATAACTTGAACTTTGTTGGGGATCTTTATTTGGTTTTTGAACGGGGATTATGATGGAAATTTTTCCAGGATCTCGGCATAACTCCAGTCTCCCAAATCTTATTAATGATCTTAAGAAGGTAGCGTTTGGCCTCTTCAGGTAGCTTCCTAAGCATTATATATAAAATAGTATCTTCACCAGGAGAAGTGTCATCTGTTGAAAGAGAGTGCTTCATGTAGTTCTTGAAGCGAGAATCTTGCATTGTATGCCTCCCGGTTATCACCAGAAAGATTCAGATTGACCTGAGTGTTCCTGATTCTTTGGAATTCACTAGAATAGTTTTTTGTTTTGGGCTAGAAATGTTGGAGAAATATTGACCCAATGACTCAGCTACATCTGAAGGGTTTGTAACTAGGTTATTTTCTACTCTCAAAGAGGGCGAGTTTTGGGTGGCACAAACTTCCCTGCTAGTTTTCGTACCTTTTTCCATACAAACATCGATGGTGTTTTAGAGTTAATACCATTTATATAATAAAATCCAAGAGTCTTTCTTGGCACGACGGAAGTATCGGCGTTGTTTTGCCATGGCTCGCTGATATATTCTTTTATTTTGGAAGTGGATGTGCCACTTGATTTGTGTTTCTTGTAGCATCTTCTAGTAAATTTTTCTTAGGTGGCACACTTTTTGTCCCCACCATGGACGTTGGTCTCCTTGGCTTTCCTGTAGTTTTTGGTTTGGGGAATAGAGGCTTCTGCATGGCTAATACAGTGTTTGTCCAATACTCATATGCTTTTCAATATGGTTGTTAAAGGATTCATATGCTTTATCGAGATGGATATCCTTTTTATACTTCTCCCAATCAGCTTCCAATGGCTTCCATTTCTGTGGCATTTCTGTAGGGACATTTCTGGTAAACTTTAAAAGAATGGGATAGTGATCACTGCCATTTAAAATTCATTTACTGACCAAATAAAATCTAAAGCTATTGCAGAGAACATATACTCAGATCATAGCAGAGTAAGAATTAAAATATATATTATGAATAAGTCATAGTACCATCATTTAAAAGCACAATATCATTATTATTAATAATGTCTTCTATAATTTTACCTTCATTATCTGAAGTATGCCCTCCCCATAACGGATTATGGGCATTAAAATCACCAAGAATAAAAAATGGCTGTGGTAGTTGATCAATTAATGATTGGATATCAGCATTTGTGAAGTCTGATCTAGGAGGCAGGAACACACAGTAATCTGTTTGTCTAATGTGATCTAAGAGCAACAGCCTGTAAATTTGTACTGAGGGCTACAGGCAAGCATTCCAGTGATTTGCTCACGATAATAGCTGCTCCTCCATGTGCTCTATCACCCACTGGAGGGGTGGAGGTATGTGAAGATCTCATAATTAAGTCCAGGATTGAACTTCTCTGGACCTAATTGAGTTTCCTGCAGGCAAATTACTCAGGATTAGTTTTCTCTTATGAGGACCTTTAGATTTTCAGCACGAGAACGCAATCCTTTACAGTTCCATTGTAGGATGTTGAATGAAGCCATTACAAATCCGATTTGGAAGCCTTTCTTTTTCCTCTTAGGTGGTCTGGAAATAGACGGTTTTTTATGACTAACCCCTGTGATCTTTATTTCTCCTAGTTTGATTTTCTTTAGGAGGAGGGTGAACATCTACCGTTGTAATCTGTGCAACCTCTTTAACTTGGTGGTTGTGTTCCATTGCAATACTTGCTTCACTTGAGGAAAGCACACTGTAGCTGTTAAATATCGAAGCATGCTTATTTGGAGTATAAGGGGGAGAACCTGAAGGAGTCCTTCCTCTCTTGGGGTTCCTTAACTGCTTGATTCCATTAGATCAGGCAGAGATTCTGCCTGTGATAGATTTACTACATTAAAAGTAGGAGATGGAAGAGATGATGGGGAGGGGAGCCTCTTCATCTGGAGGAGACTCTTTTTCAACCACAGGCAGCTTGCCTGCTTTGGTGGTGTGTACTCTTGCTTCCAGTGACTGAGCACCCAACCCAGATACCCGGGCCTCTACCACAGGAGTTGATGCACCTACTGCAGGAGAAGGTGCTCCTACAGGACCCCTTGTGGTAGTAAGGGGTAGTGGGTTTAGAGCTCTTGCATAGCTCTTTGATTGGCCCAATTGTTGTTTGGCATATCCTATGCTAATGTGTTCAGCATTAGCCTTATTTATTGCTGATAGTTCATCTTTGTATGCTTCACAGTTTTTATCATTAGCCTTATGGTTCAGCTGACAATTACAACAATTTGGTGTTTCAGAACAAATACCATGGTCAGGGGCACAGAGCAATTTATGCAAACTTTTGCGTTCCTACATACTTTGATGAATGACCAAAACCTTGAAACAGTTGAAACATTGAATTGGTTTCGGGAGGAAGGGTCTTATTCGCACTCTTTCATTTCAATGATTACATGGGATGGAACGTTAGGGTCTTCAAATGTCAAAATTATCATATTAGCAATGGGTGTCTTTTTTACTTTCCACACTGTTAATGGGCTCATTTCAAGGATCTCACTTTCTGTGAACCTCATTACAAATCTTTGTCAAAAATTACACCTCGGCCATAACTAAAATTCAGGTGGGGTCTGATTTCTTTCATCATATCATGCCCAGAAGGATTCATTGCAGATAGCATTTGTGCTTGCGTTTTTGATTTAGCATGTATTAGCACTGTACGTTTTCCAAATCTATATATATCTCCACTATTTATTCCTCCCACCTTTTTCTGGAGATACCTGCAGAACTTATAATAATGTAGTTTTCCTCCTTCGCTGTTGCAACTAGCCACATAGGAGGTTTTGGGAGTTCTGGATGGATTATTTAACCTCTGTTTTTCTGATGTATATCTTGAACCCCATTCGATGGTAAAACATAGCTATCTAAATTTTTGGGTACTTTATCGGTCAAAGCTCCCTCTATAATACACTGATTTATTTGTACTGTATTTATATTACTACTAGCCTTTAAGGCATCTTCATATTTATCAAAAGTAATCCATGCTTCCCATTTTGATGTGACTTCAAGGAAATTCATCCTTATTTCAATTATAGTTCCAAAGGAACGGAAGGTTGTCAAAATAATGTCATAGTCGCACTGCAGTGGTATGCCCACAACATGTAGCACTCGCAAGTTTTTCACATTAGATAGTTTTCCAACACAATGTTTTGTAGACGTACCATCGTGCTCTTGATTAATTGAAATTTCCTGGGGTGGTCCAAGTCCTTGTCCATAGTCGTCATCTGCGCCAAAGCATCAAAAGTCCGGGGTACTCGAATCCTTATATTTATTGTCATAAAAGATTAGAGGGGGTATAAAAAAAAAAAAAAAAAAAAAAAAAAAAAAAAAAAAAAAAATTTGTTTAAACTTGAAAAACCTTAAAAAAATATCATCAGCCTTTCTTGGAGTTTATCCGCCACCAATGGCACAAGTGAGAACCGAATCCCAAATGTCCGCGTCCCTACCCTACCCCATTGGGGATGGCATAACATGATTAGAGTGGCTCAAGTGTAGGCCAAACCCGCTTGATAGGACTGAGAGTATTACAAGAATACAATCATCCCCACCCCAATCATGTTATGGGCAAACCGGATAGAATGCCGAGAGTCCTAACCCAGAACCAGACCCCCCTGGAATCCGTGTCCAGCTCTAAAGAATAGTTCGCCTGATCTCTCAGGTCCGAACATATCGGCAGTTGATGATCCTACCACAGTTCCCCGTATTTAGTTTTGGATATAAACCCAGTCCCAGCTATGATATCTTTTCCTATTTTCATGTACTAATAAATTTTGTTACAAACTTGTTGGAAAAAAAATCCCCCACAACCCAATTAATCCAAAATTATACGATGATCTATGGGAGACTTATAGGGGGAGGAAGCAGAAGGATGAAAAGTTTTAGTAAAAGGAAAAGAGCTGACTTATTTAGTTGGATCAACAGCTGGGCACCAAGGCCGAGCGAGAAAGTAGTTCCCACCAGTCCATCAGGGCCCAGCTGCTGAACCCTAAGCCCCCCATCCTCGGCAAGGCTTCAGCATCTGGGGGGAAAATGGCTTTTGCTCTTGGGTTCTATTTCAATACTTTCTCAATTTTATCTGATGTGCTTTTAACTTTTCTCTTTTATTTGGGTTTCTCTTTTTTCATTTTTTGTTTGCAAGCAATTTTCGTTGACTTTGTCTTCTCGGTATTCATTTTTTTCCATATAGATTTTGGGTCTTACTGATTGTTTAATTTGTTTCTTGGATTTGGGTGGGGTTGTTTCAAGTAGTCTTTTTTTGTCTTTTGACTTAGCTCTTGTACTTTGCTTGTCCTTTACATCATCATGTCTTCTTGCATTTTCTGTGTTGGTTAATATATATATACATTTGTGTTGCTTATATGTTCTGTAGCTTGCGAGTTTGAATTTTGGGCCTTTATTATTGTTAGTAGTTCATGTTTGATTTACACGTGCAATTTTGTAGGAATTTGGTTTTGAGCTTCTTTATTTACTACCTCTTTTATATGTGTTTTTTCCTTGCTGTATCTTGTAAACCTCTTACTTTAAGTTCTATCTTAGCTTCTCTTATTGACATTCCACTTCTTTCTTGCAAGATTTTTAATTCAGTATTATATAAGTAATATGCGCATTCCTTTGATCTTGAGTGGTGATTCTGACCACAATTTATGCTAATTGGGTTTTCACAGTCCCATTTTGTTGTGTGGTTGTATGATCCACAACATACACATCTTGGAACTTCTCTACAAATTTTATTTGAATGGCCATATTTACTACATGATTTGCATTGTAGTGGTTTGGGGATATATGGTCTTATCTCTCTCGTCTGCCCTAATACTTTAATAGTTAAAGGGAGTTCATTTCCTTCAAATTTCAATTTAGCTATCTGTATATTTATTTTTGAATTTTTCCTACTTGGGATATCATAGATGTCACATTCTTCATATTTTTGTATCTTTTCTTAAGCGAGTCCATCAACATATTCTTATCTATTAGTTCGTCGTCATTATTTGGCATGATTGAATAGTTGTACCACAAATACTATTAAGTTTATTATGCTTGGGTGACTTTTATTTTTGTGTTATCTATGTTCGTAATTTGTAAGTAATTTTCTGATTGGGCTTTAGTAGTGGTTTCCACTATCCATGTATTTGTTTGTGTTTGACGAAATTTCATATTTTCTGTTGGGTATCTGGTCAGTAAATAATTTTCTAATTTGAAATTTGAAATTTTCTTTTCACTTTCTATTGTCAAAAATCTTGTCCAAGTGTCCTTTCCAAAAAGTGATTCAAATAAAGCTAGAGAAGGCTAGGCTGGAATTTTTCTTTTGATAAATCTTCTAGGCTTAATAAAAGGCTCCATGGTTGGTATATTTTGGGTTGAAGTGTCCAAAAGGGTGTCCTTGTTCGTTTCCAGGGTCAGATGAGAATTTAGTGTCATGGGGTCACATTTTCCGGGGGACTGAGTTCCAGAGTCATATTCCATTTTTCGTTTTTTTTTAAATTGCAGAGAAACCAACTGCAAGCCATGGTAAAAACTGGGTCTCCTCTCAAAGACTTCCCCCTCACCAAAGACACACAGCAGAGACCAACTCCCGTTATGTCCACTCCCTACCCTACCCCGAAGGGATGGCTCTAACATAACATGATGGCTCAAGTGTAAGCAAAACCCGCTTGATAGGAGAGGGCATAGCTAGTATGCAATCATCCCCACTCATGTTATTTTAGAGGGCAATCCGGATAAATTGCCGAGAGTCCTACCGTGGAGACTATACCTCCCCGGATTCCGTAGGCAAGTCCCCACGTGTAGTCCCGCCCCAATAAATATTGATGTGGAATCACATCAATATCCTCAGGGTCCAAAACATAATAGAGCGGCGGACCAAACCGCATAGTCCCTGCCATTTGGATCAAGGTAAAAGCCTAAGTTCAGAGACCCAGCTCCTACCTAACCTACACGAGGGTTTTAGTGAAGAGAAGGAGGACAGCTAGGGGGAGCAACTGAGCGAAAGAAAGTAAGAGATTGGAAGATGATCAAGTAAGAGAAAAATTGAGACATTTAGATTCAAACTAGGAGATAATTCTCCCAGTTCGAAAGCCCTCTTGCCCGCTACGCACGCATTTCAACCATTGGTTGAAATGCGTAACCTCTGTCAAGGCAGTCTCAACTTAATAGGGACTCACAAAGCGAGTCCTACTAAATTGTCCCTGTTAGATGTACTGTTATCAAGGACAATGACATATAGATTGTTCATTATCCAGTAGCCTGAGTGTGTTCCAAACTCTGCAAAGCATGGGTCTGCAGCAACTGTGGCTCACATTTGGCCAAGGACAGAGCCTTTGATGGATTGGCATTCACAACCTATATGAGGTTGGTCAAGAGAAGGACAAAAACATGCCGTTCTTCCATACATTTACAATCTGTGATGATTTTGCTTTCTTAGCCTTTAGAAATAAAGCAAAGAAAGCTGCATGCAGACTCAGGATATTTTACCAGAGGCCACTCCAGTTTTTCCAACTCAGCAGTACCATCGAGGAGGCCAATGTGAAGATTCTGAAGAAGCTTCTGGTCATCATGTATGACAGGTCAAGCACTGTTGATAATGAGGATGAGGCCAAAACTGACTTGCTCTGCTTCAACACACCAAACGTTCAGGCAATTCTGCGTCAGCCAGAAGCACAGGGTCCAGTTAACTGGGGTTGGGAAAAGATTGGCAAAGACTGAAAATTCTTCTGGATAGTCAACTCCCCAATTGCAAAGTTGCGAACAGCTTACAAAATGTGGCTTTAAGTGTTGCCATGGCAGGTGCAAATGCTACAGGCTTAGGCTTAAATGCACAGCTTTGTGAGTTGCAAATGTGAGGTGTAACTATAATGTTGCAATTGATGCTTCAGATACATTTGAATGAGAATATCCTCACACTAAAGAGTGACCCCATACACCTCTAAAATTATGTGTTCATTTCAAGCTTCAACAAAGACACCGAGACAAATAACACATTGAGACAGTGCCCAAACATACATATATAAGATACTTTGTTATACTCCATTTTACTCTTGTAGTTGCCGAGTTATCAAGCAAAATGTTTCATGGCAGCTATTTTGTATGCTATCTTTATCACAATGGTAAATAAAATACTAGGAGCTCTGGTGATATCTTCAATTAACTCTTCTACCCAGGTACAAATTATCTGAATAATAAATTGATGTATTTATTTCAAATGTTTTACTCAATGTCAGAAATCGAAACAACAAGAGGCCATATCTAAATTGTGTGTGGACGCCCAGACTTTTCAAAAGAGGGGGTTAAAATGAACACTTGTGCCACACGGGGGTGTAGCTCAGGGGTAGAGCATTCGACTGCAGATCGAGAGGTCCCTGGTTCAATCCCGGGCGCCCCCTAATAATTTCCTTTAATTACAGTACTAAGGATACTCTAATGCCATCTGGGAACCATCAACATTTTGAAAATAGATGTGCAATGGAGGAAAGTGAACAAAAAACGTTTGGCATATCAGATTTACTGGATTAAATATTAAGTAAATATTTAGTAAAACCGGCCATCCAGGTGTAAAAACACTTGTGCAGTAACAAAACAAATGTCAAAACAGGTATCAGTCACTGACCAGACGATGTCTGCTGACAACCAAGTATTGTATTACGATACACCTACGCAAACCCATTTTATATGCAATAGATGATTTGAAACATTTTTATTTTGACTAAGTTCTATTTTGGGAGGACTGCTTTCATTATCACCATTACTGCGAGCCAAGCCAAGCTGAACCCATGTGGAAAAGCAGTGGGACATATCAGTTTGCTAAAATTTGGTTGAGGCTAGGAAAAAAAAAAAAAAAAATTAAAATGGGCTTCTTATCCAGTAGCGTGTTGCACATGGTATATATGAAGAATATCTGAATGTTAAAAATATAGAAAAAAAAAAAAACAAAAAAAAAGATTCAAAACATAGAATAAAGAGCAGAAAAAATTGTAGGAAAAGAAAATGGACAAACAATAAGAGCACTGAAAGAGCAGCTTAAGAGGAATAGAATAAAATGCAGGAAAAATAAAAATAAAAAGACAAAGGCTGGGCATAGAAATAACAAAGAAAAAATAGTATAAACAGAGGAGACAACAACAAAGAATGAATAAATGTGGAGAAGGGGACGAGTACATGAACAATAAATAGAGATAAAGAAGATAATGCAGAAAAAATAAGGAGCAAAGATAAAAGAGAGACTGCAGAAATATAGAGAACACACAAATGAGAGAGTGCAGAAAAAATAAGTGAGCAGAGAAAAGGAGCCAAGAAAAAATGAATAGATAAAAAGAAAGAAAGGGTAAATAGCTGAGAAAAAGTAAAAAAAGTGCAGAAAAAATAGAGCACACACATAAAAGATAGTGCTGAAAAATGAAAAAAATATAATGTAGACAAAGGCAAAAGGGCAGAAAAAATAAAGAGCAGAGACAAAGGACTGAGAGCAGATAAAATAAAGAGCAGAAACAAGAGAGAATGCAGAAAAAATAAAGAGCAAGAGAAAAAGGAGAGAATGATGAAAAAATGAAGAGCAGACAAAGGAAAGAGTGCAAAAAAAAGTGAAGACAAAGGCGAGAGTGCAGAAAAATGAAGAACAAATAAGTAAAGAAAAAAAAGACCAGAGTGGAGAAAAAAGTACAGTAGAGACAAAAGAGAGAGTGCAGAAAAATAAAGAGCAAAGCAAAAAAACAGAGCGAAAGAAAAAAATATAGAGCAGAGACAAAGCCAAGAGTGCAGAAAAAATAAAGAGCAAATAAAAAGACTAAAACAGACCAGAACAAGCATGGAAAAAAAAGAGCCAGAACAAATTAACTGAGGGCAAGAAAAAAGAATAAAGAGCAGAGAAAAAAGAGAAAGAACTCAGAAAAAAATAAAGAGCAGTTATAAATGAGAGGTGCAGCATAACATAAAGATAAGAGAAAGTAGATAAAGAGCATAAAAAATATGGACATTCACAGAGGATGTGTGTAAAAAACTCAAGAGCAACAGCAGAGGAGAAAATACAAAAAGAAGGCGAGTACTAAGGGTATAACAATAAAGAGCAAAGATTATTATTATTATTATTTGATTTAGCAGCCATTTCCGACTAAGTCCAATCGGATGCATAATGCAGATAAAATCTGTTAAAATTACCATATAATATATTTTTAATCATTTAGTTTTAAAAAAATAAATAGGATGGGTGGATGTATGAGTTTTAGGGCAAGCACTGGGGCCAAAGAAGCCATTCAGCGCCGTAATAGAAAATAAATAATCAATTAAAAATGAGTTAATAAGTGTATGAAGAAAATGGTTGATAGATAAATTACCATATGACCAAATGAATAAATTAATGAAGAAAATTCTTAATAATAAATAAATAAATAAAATAAATAAATATATATATATATATATATATAGATATATATATATATATAATAGATATATATCTCTATATCTTAATGATGTGAGATAAAAAATAATTAAATGTTATTAAAAATGTTTAGACTTTAAAAAGGAGATGAGAGCAGAAATATCTGCTTCATCTCCCAAAATATCACAAAGGGATTTACCTCTAAGATATCTCTCTCTCTCTGGTTAAAATATTTGGGGCAAGTAACCAGAAAGTGCTCCACTGTTAGTATTTCGCCACCACAAGCACACTCTGGGAGGCTGCCCCCATCTAAAATAAACTGATGGGTCAAATAAGTGCCCAATCATCAGTCTGCTTAAAACTATTTCTGTTCGCCTATCAGACTGAAAAGACGAAGGCCACGGCAATATATTATTTCTAATATTTCGGTACTTTCTATTATTGGCAAGATGAGAAGAAGTCCATCTTTCTTGTATGAGGCACTTTCCTAAAGGCTGTTTCTGATGAGACACTAGCAGCTTTCGCTTCCCTATCTGCCATCTCGTTTCCGCAAATCCCCACATGTGAAGGGACCCAACAGAAAGAGACAGATTTACGCAAATAATACAAATGGAGGAGCGATTCCTGAACTTTTTGAACTAACGGATGGAAGCTATTGAATTTTTTAATAGCTTCTAAAGTGCTTTTAGAATCCGAGTAAATGACAAAATTAGTGTCGTTACTTTGAAAAACTATATCCAGGGCAGAGACTATAGCTGTTAATTCTGCTGTGAATATGGATGCAAAGTCAGGCAGTTTAGCCGTATATGCTGTATCACCAAGGATAACTGCACAGCCAACACCACTATCTGACTTTGATCCATCCATATATATTTTTGCCACATTAGTATGGACAGTTTCGTGCTCCAAGAATTTTCCCCTAATCTCTTCCTCAAGACGTTCTTTTTTGTTATATGATTTTTTGCACACGGATGCATCTGGAAAAAGCCATGGATGATACACAGGATGTTTTACTTCCATGACTTTCTGGGATTTAAGATGATTACCCGTAACATCTTCATTTAGTCTAACTTGAAATGGTCTAGTGGCTCTTATACCAGAAAAGACCCGTGAGTCTGCTTCCCTCAGCACCTGGAAGGAGGGATTTTTGGGAGCACTTTTAATTCTAGCCATGTACCTTAATCCTAGTTCTTGCCTTCTCAGATCAAGGGGATGTTGGTTAGTATCAACATATAAGCTTTCAACAGGCGAAGTTCTAAAAGCCCCTGAGCATATTCTCAGCCCCATATTGTATACAACGTCCAGTTCTTTCAGCCTGGTTTTACAAGCTGAAGAATAAATCCGACAGCCATAGTCTAGCTTGGATCTACAAGAGTCACATAGTCTCAGCAGGGATTTTTTATCAGCTCCCCAACTAAATCCAGAAACAACCTTTAAAATATTCAGAGATTGTTTAACCTCAATCTTTAAGGCATTTATGTGGCTGGCCCATGTCAATAGTCATTCCCCAAAATTTCACTTCATTTTCATAAAGAATGATAGATCCTTTTAAACAAAGTGTGGGAACCTCTTCCACACGCTGGCACCTAGTAAATCTTACAGCAACTGTTTTAGAGGAGGAGAATTTAAAACCATTCTCATCAACACACTTTGTAATAGCATTAACAGACCTTTGCAGATGTTTACATACTGACGAAGCATCATCTCCTGTGCAGTATATTGCAAGGTCATCAACAAAAAGCGAGCATTTAACAGGTGATGATATTTGTTGGACTATACAGTTTATTGCCACTGAAAAAAAGTGTTACACTTAAAACGCTTCATTGCGGAACACCCTCCTCCTGCACAAAAGGTTGGGAGAGAGTGTTGCCCACTCTAACCTTTGAAAATCTCTCTGTTAAATTGATTGATTGTGTATTATATCTGGCGTCACAACATCTGGGTAATTGACACCGAAATAAATTAAATAGAAAAAATTAAATTTTTAATAAATTTCATATAAAAATATCAATTAATATATTATAAAAATTTTCTTCATATATATAAGTTCTTACATAGACATTCTATGTATAATTTAAATTTGGTTGAGGAGGCCCGTCTCCCTCATATAGATATATAACTGTTCTATATTACAATCTTTTCCAAGAATTGTAGCTATGATAAAATTACCTACTCTGTCACGACCCCAAGACAGGTACCTATTTCTCAAATTCAAGAATCTGGGACATTCAATCAACAAATGTTTCACAGTCAACGGCACAGTACAGTTCTCGCAAAACGGAGGATTTTCACAAAACATCAAGAACCCATGTGTGAGTCTTGTATGTCCAATCCTCAATCTGCACAACATCGTTTCTTGTCTTCTTGGCATATTCGGATATGACCAAGGAGACACTGATGACATGATACTACGCATTTTTTGATTAGTTAAAATATTCTCCCACTGGGACTGCCAACATTTTATAACTCTCTGACCTACTAGAGGATACAAATCCCGATATGGTAGTTGGCATCTTGTGGGTTCTGAAGAGCTGACCGCAGACTTTGCAAGATGGTCAGCTTTCTCATTCCCAGCCACCCCAACATGGGAAGGCACTCAACAGAACTTTATTTCTTTCCCTCTTCTTTTTAGTAAAAGCAGCCATTCCAATATATCTACAATCAGAGGGTTTAAAGGGTTAAAAGATTCCAGTGACTGAAGAACACTTCTTGAGTCACTATATATAATAAAATTATTTTCCTTCCGAATTAAAACTTCCTTTAAAGCCTTTAAAATTCCATATAATTCTGCTGTAAAAATCGATGCAACAGATGACTGTTTAAAAAGGAATATAAAAATTTAATCATTCTTCCACATATGCCCATCTTGTGCAATTGTTTTATGATGCCAATTCTCCAAGTAGTGTCATATAACCGGTTTCTCAAGGTCGAAAAATATGCCGATAGTCTGACATCGTTTGGCAAATCCTTGCTGGATTTGATTGGTCAGCCTCAGCAAGGGATCAAGGGTGGAACGATTTTTCCTGAAACCAAATTGAAATGGTGATATTAGTCCTTTTGTTTCCAGGTGCCAAACTAATCTGGTGTTTATCATTTTTTCCACCAGCTTACTCAGCTGGTAAGAGTTATTGGTCTATAGCTGGTGGCTTGGGAAGCGTCTTTATTAGGCTTTTTTTATGGGAACAATTATGGATATTTTCCAGTACTTGGGTAAAATTCCAGTTTCCCATATTTTGTTTATAATCTTAAGTAGATACTTTTTGGCATCATCTGGGAGGTGTTTAAGCATTTCATATAAAATTGAATCACCCCCTGGAGCTGTTGATTCAGTTGAAGAGAATGCCTCCCGAAATTCTCTTAAGGAAAATTTGTGATTGTATGGTTCAGATTTTACCGATTCAAATTTCAGAGTCATTTCGGTATTCCGAATTCTTTGAAATTCTAGAGAATAATTGTCAGGGCTGGAAACTTGAGAAAAGTGTTTTCCCAGCTCATTGGCAACTTCAGTGGGCTCTGTGATCAGTGTTTTATTGACTTTTAATGAGGGTAATGGTGACGCAACAAATTTTCCACTTAGTTTCCTAATTTCGCGCCACACCACTCTTAATGGAGTTCTGGAATTGATTCCATTGATATAGTAAAGCCAACTTTCTTTTTTGGCTTTCTTATAAAAGCGCCGCTGCTTGACTAACACACGATTATAGATTAATTTAGACTGAGGGGAACCACTAGTTTTGTATCGTCGGTAGCACTTCCTAGTGACTTTCCTCAGAATACCACGTCTTATTCCACCAGGGAACTGCAGGTCTACGAGGTTTACCTTTTGTCTTGGGAATCGAGCCCTCAGCACTCTTCAGAGTGGATTCAATGAAGTAGTCATAGGCATCCAGGTGAGAATGACATGACTCAAACTCCCTATCTAGATTGACTCCTTTACTGAACTTGTCCCAGTCAGCATTCTCTTACCTTCCACTTAGATAATGTTTCAGATGGAGCAATTACAACATATTTCAGATGGATTGGGTAATGATCACTTCCATTCAAATCTTCATTAACAGACCAATTAAAATCAAGGTGGATATTTGTTGAGGAAATACTAAGGTCCAGTGCAGAGATGATTATTATGAATGCTGTGTCAATAAGGTCCTCGATTATTTTCCCTTTGCTGCCTCAACACACACTTC
Source organism: Macrobrachium nipponense (assembly GCF_015104395.2). Lineage (NCBI taxonomy): Eukaryota > Metazoa > Arthropoda > Malacostraca > Decapoda > Palaemonidae > Macrobrachium > Macrobrachium nipponense. The sequence goes on along the minus strand of NC_061099.1, from coordinate 53,887,831 downwards.
CCCAAAGGGGGTTATGGGCTTTAAAATCTCCTAATAAGAGAAAAGGAGTGGGGAGTTGGTTAATCAAGGACTGAATATCTCCAATGTTAAAAGAGAGGTCTGGTGGGAGGTATAATGAACAAACTGTTATCCTCTTGTCTAATATGACCGAGACAGCAACAGCTTGTAGAGTTGTATTTAATTTTATTGTGGAGTGCCGCAGAGATTTATTAACAATAATTGCAGCACCTCCATGGGCATGATCACCAATTGGGAAAAAAAAAATAAAAAAAGTAAAAAATAGCATAATCAAGTCCAGGATTGTAAGGAGAGTTACCTAACATAGTCTCCTGCAGGCATACAATCCCTGGATTAAATTCATGCATTAAGACTTTAAAGTCTTCTGTCAGGGCTCTGAGACCCTTACAGTTCCACTGAAGGACATCGGACTTGAATGTTATGGTGGTAAAATATACCACTTCCCACTCTTTGGAGGGCAAGTACTGATCCTAGGGTGGAGAGGAAAATTCTCCTTAATAAGAGATTGTTTTCTTGATCCCTTTTCATCTTTATCAGACATCAGGGTTCTTGGCTGACAAACAGATTTCTGAATTCGAGGCCGATGCTCAGGATTTTTACTGTGATTCTGTGCATCACTACTGCTATTAGTCTTGGGGCGGCAAGACTGATGAGAACTTGCATGTCTTTGAACTGGATCTGCTTTTGGAACTATCTTCCTTGGCGGAGAGATCTCTTCCAGAACACTGTACCCATTTGAAGTTTTTATGATAAAACTTTCATTATTCGCTGACGCGTTTCTTATACGCTTTCTGGTGGATGCGGCTGTGGTTTTATAAGGTTTCTTAGTGACTGTGATAATTGATGGATCCGAGCTAGATCTCTCTAGTTTGGACCACTCCTTTGGTTGCTTCTTGGTGAAATCATTATTTGTGGCCATTTCCAAACTTTGCTTAGGGGCTGAATTTGCAACCGTTACATTTGTATCAGCTTGAGAGGATAAATTGTCCATGCTTTTGGAAGAGCAATTTTTAGTATTGGGCTTCAAAACACGAGCTGACTTAAGTTTCTAATTATTATTTCCATTGCAAGGAGAAACAGGACTCCGATGCTTACTGTTAGATTCTATTACTAGTGGCCTCTCATTGCTAGAACTCTTCATCAACTTTATTACAGAAGCATAGGTAGAGTTGGCACTCTTGTTAGCCCCCATTACCACACGCTTTGCTGCACTGATACTGAGATGTTCATTATCAGCCACAGCCAACACGTCTTGCTCAAACCTGTACCTGAGGCAAGTCCTAGTGTTTGGAGAGTGATCACCCTTGCACTGGAAACAATAACGGGCTGCTTCACACCTGTCCAAATTGTCACGCTCAGCAGAGCACACAGAACATCTCTTATTGTTTCCACACGAGTCTTGAATGTGGCCATATTCAAAGCATTTGTGACATTGTTTAGGGTTTCTTTTATATTTGACTTGCATCCTCTCATGGCCAACATTGATGGTATCAGGCAAGTAATAGGAGGAGAAGGTTAAAAGCATAGCTGCATCCCCTCCCAATTATTTTACATGAGATAAACAAGGAGGGCACCTAAGGAAAATCTCCTCTTTAAAAACATGGAAGTCTCGGGAATAAACTACCCCTTTCAGCGTGTTAAAGAATCTGTGCGATGTGATAGCCTCAATATTTCCACTTTTAGGGGGTTTAAACTTTGATAGTAAAACAGCTTGCGTCTCATTGCCCCGCTCTTATGAGTAAGTTCTTTCCATATCGTTTCAGATTACCGATAGGAATAGAACCTACTTTGTTCTCAATGCATTCAGCAGCTTTAATGAAATTTTCCCTTCCCTCCTTATAACTGGCAACATGCCATATAGGGGGAGGAAGCGTCCTGGTATATGTTGCTGGTCCACATTCTTCGTCCTTAGGAACAAAATCAGATGGCTCATCGTTCAAATTCCTCACTGAAAACACCTTGGAGCTTAAAACAGAGTCATTTAGAATGTGGCCATTTAATTTCAGTCGTGCCTCACTAGCTTCTTGTGGAGGAAAATCTAATGTATGCAGAAAAAGACTGCTTGTCTTTTTCTAGAGGCATCTTAATCCTCTCCACCTTACCAAACTGTTTTGCAACACTATGCAAGCACTCGTAGTCCAATGAAAGGCTTACATTAGTGCAATAAAGCACTATTATTCACATCAAATCCACCAGTTTTAATAGCACCCTGGTGTCGCGGTGCATGGTTCCGTGTGATAGCCGAGCTCATATCCGTGTCCATGCCTGAAGTTGTCACCAGCGCCGTTAAGTCGTCAGATCCAGGGGAGGGCAAACATTGGTCAATATCCATAATTTCAATATATTTGTAGACTGCTTGGTTATATCAAGAAGGTATCGTGGGTCAGTCAGGTATTCAAATTCTCCACCAATGGCACAAGTGAGAGTCGACTCCCAATGGTCCACCCCATACCCTACCCTTACGGGATAGCACCAATACGCTTGCAGTGGCCCAGGTATTAGCCTATCCGCCTGCTGGGAGTTCTGCCCCCACAAATGAGGACCGACTCCCCACTCCAAATGTATTGGTGGGCTTCTGGACAAAAGCCAGGAGTCCCATCCCAAATACCAGCCTCACCTGGATTCCGATGGGCTGATGTTTGGAGATGGTTCCCCCCTCAAGGTAGCAATGGGAGGGTCCCATCACTACCTCTTGGGTCCAAACCATATCAGGTGGCGACTCAACCACCACAACTCCCACAATTAGCTTTGAATGCAAACCCCTTCCAAAACACGATCCCTTCTCAGACTCACCTAAGCAGTAAAATTTAACAAAAGTGGAAAATTCCACATAATTAAACCGAAATGCTAGTAAAAAATATTACATGAAGGAGAAGGATGTAGTAAGAATGAAAAAATTGCAGAAAGAAGGAAAAGTTCTGACTAATTTAGTTGGATCAGCAACTGGGCCCCAAGGACCAGTGAGAGAGCAATCCCACTAGGCATCAGAGCCCAGCTGATGGTCCCTAAGCCCCCTGCCCACGCCAAGGGGTCAGCATCTAGGGGGAAAAAATAAATAAATTGATAAAACATTACACTACACATTTAAAATTAATTTGCATGAATAAAGTTATTTATATATATATTTTAATATATCTGTATCTAATAAAATTATTTATATTTGTTTTAATAGGTCTATATCTGTTAAAAATTTTAAAATCTTGCAAATATTTGAGTCGTCATCTCCTAGAATGTCCTGCATTCTAGCAGATGATCCAAAGTATTTAAGTCTAATATGTGAATAATTAGAGCATTCAATTAAAATGTGTTTCACAGTTATTCTGGTTTGACAGGAATCACATTCTGGAGGTGGCTGATTAGACATAAGAAAGCCATGGGTTAACCTTGTGTGCCCATTACACAGCCTGCACAAACCGACCTTATGGTTTCTCTGCTTCTGTAAAGAATTTTTAAAGGGAATGATAGTGGTCTTTACCACTCTAAGTTTGTTATTTTCAAGTGATAACCATTGGTCTTCCCAGATTTTGTCTAAAATAAATTTAAAATAATTTTTAGAGTCTTTATAATATGTTTTGTACATTTTATATCTATCATTCAATGCTACTTCCTTTGCATTTTTATCAGCAATTACATTGCCTTCAATTCCAACATGACCAGGTGTCCAGCACAAGGATATCTTGATATTTCGAAGGCTTAAAAAATGAATATTTTCTTGTATTGCTCTAATAGCAGGGTGATGATGATTAAAAGAATCTATTGCTTGAATAGCACTTTTTTATCACTATATATAGCGTAATGTTTGCTGGGAGTTCTAGGGATTTTATACAAAGCCAATGAAATTCCTGCCAATTCAGCGGAATATATGGAGCTATAAATTGGCATTCTTCCATGATAGTATTTTTCGTCTGTAATATCTGCGAACCCTACAGCAGCATCAGTTTTTGAGCCATCTGTATAAATGGAGATAGTATGTGCATGGATTTCTTGGTGTTCCAAAAAGATTTGTTTGACAGCGTAACTTGGAATTTCATCTTTTTTTAAAGCGAATAACTCATGGCATACATGAGGCTTATTCCATTTCCAAAAAGGTGTTGAATTTGTTAAATGGTTCAGGAATTTTAATGGTGGAATATTATATTTCTCTATGTATATTTTCAGTCGTATAACAAATAGATAAAATGATCGTGGTCCAATTCTTTTTGGAATGATGGTATTATTTATAATTCTACTCGGTTTTGAATGGTATCTTAATGTCCGCAAATAGAAGTTTAAACTATATTCAACCCTCCTTTGATCAAGTGAACACAGACCTGTTTCACTATACAGAGAAATAACAGGTGTAGATTTATATGCACCCGTAGCATATCTCAAACCTGCATTATGAAGAGGATATAATTTTTCCAATGTACTGGCAGATGCAGAAGCATATAGATGCGACCCATAATCAATTTCACTCAGTATCAAAGTCTTGTGTAAATAGAGAAATGTACTTCTATCTGAGCCCCACTTGGTATGTCACAATTTCTTCAATATATGACGTAATTTACCACAGCTTTCACGTAGGTAATTAATGTGAAATTTCCAAGTCATCCGTTGGTCAAAATGCAATCCAAGAAATTTGGTATGCGTAACAAAATTAACTGGTTTATCATACAGTAGCAATTTCATTTTTGGTACATTTTTCTGATTTGTAAAAGTAATGGCCACAGTTTTACTTGCCGATATAGTGAATCCATGTGCAGTAGTCCACGCTACGATAAGATCAAGAGATTATTGTAGTGTGATTTGTCCTGTATAGATATCAGAGTGGATGATCCAAATGGCAAAATCATCTACATATAATGAACTCTGTACACCAGTTGGTAGTTGTTTTATATCATCATTAATAGCTATGTTTAAGGGTAAAAATCCTCTCAGTCCAGAATAATGCATTTCTTTTAAAATCTGAAGATTCCATGCCTTGTCATAGGCCTTCTCCATACCAAAGAAGATGGCTGTGGCATAGCTGTTTGAAGCAAATGCTTTCCCAATATCGGTGTCAAGTAAAGTTAAAGGATCTAGGGTAGATCTTAGTTTCCTATATCCGTATTGTGAAACGGAAAAGTATCCTGTTTTTTCAAGATACCAGATTAATCTGTCGTTAATCATTTTCTCAAACAATTTACAAAAACAGCTTGTAAATGCTATTGGTCTGTAGCTATTTGTGTCATAAGGATCTTTGCCTGGCTTCAAGAATGGAAGGTCCAGTGTTTTCCGCCAATCTTGTGGAAAATATATTTCAATCCATATTTTGTTATATAGCTTCAATAAATATTGTAAACTGTTTGGGTGAAGGTGTTTCAACATTTCAAAAGTGATCATATCTTCACCTGGGGCTGTATTGGAGCATGTTGACAATGCCGATAAAAGTTCATCCATGGTAAAGCAATCATTGTACGAAGAATATTGATCAGTCTCAAAATTAATTGGAATTTTTTCTTCTTCTTTTTTTTAATGGTGCGAAAAGATTTTATTTACGAACCTTTGGAAATATTACTTAAATGTTCTGCTAGGCAAGTTGCTACCTCTTTAGGATCATAAATCAGTTTGCTATTAATTTTCAAAACTGGGACATGGGATCGAATGTGTTTTCCTAGTATTTTATGCACTTTTTTCCAGATCTTACTTAGGGGTGTATCTTTACACACCGATTTTAGGTAGTTACACCAAGATTTTCTTTGTGCTTCATTAAATGTTCGTTTTGCCTCAGCACATGACCTTTTATAATCTATATAATCTGAATCGTTTCTCGACTTCTTAAATTTTCTTTGGGCTTTACTACGGGCCTTCTTTGCTTTTCTACACTCCTCATTCCACCAAGGAACTGGACATTTAATTTTTACTTGTGCTACAAATGGTATAGATGACTCTGCAGCATCAACTACCAGAACTAAAAACATAACCAGAATAGTTTTATGTCAAAATTATTATCCTATAATGGAACATTCTTCGTGCATTCACTAAAATCTCCCAATTGGCTTTATTAACATTAAATTTATTAATTGATATCTCTCCAGTGAAATTTAGAATACTAATTAAAACAGGAAAATGATCGCTACCACACAAATCATCATAAGTTTCCAAAAATATTTGTCTGCTAGATCTTGTGAGCACAAGGACAAATCTATGTGAGAGTAACTTTTTGTCCGTTGGTCAAAAGGAGTTGTTTTGTCTTTATCTAACATATGGAGTTGATTTTCTATAATAAAATTAATTATGATGTTGACTCTGGAGTTTGACTTTACATCATGCCATGATAAATATCTTGCGTTGAAATCTCCTAGAAGTAGCATTGGTTGGGGAAGCTTCTTGACCAAGTCATTCAACTTTTCTAAATCTATATTATTATTTGGACTTACATATACAGAGCAAATCGTTATAATTTCCTCTAGTTGTAACTGAACTGCTAAGGCATTTATTTCAGATGAAAGATCATATATTGTGAAAGGTACATCTTTTCTAATGAGAATCATATTACCTTGCTGATTAGCAGAGTGAGGTTGATAACATGTGTAAAATTTATTTGTAAAACTGGAGGAAATAGGTAAAAATGTTTCATTGAGGCAGATACAAATTGGGCTATATTCATCAATTAATTTAAGTAACTCTAACTTGTTTTTGTTAATGCTTCGAATGTTCCATTGAAATGAATGAGGAAGTGTCCTTATTATTTTTAGAAGTGAATTTTACTTTTTATCGTCGGTCTTACGACCCTGAGCTGAAAGATATTTTTGTTGCTGTACATAGGAATTTTGCTTCTAGCACCTTTTCTATAATCTAGTGGCATAGCATAGTCTCGTACTAGTGACTTATATTGTTTAATGTTTGGTTTTCTTGTAGGTTCCTTAGATTTCTGTAAAGCTATTTCGGATGAGTAATTTACTGAAGGGTCTTTACTATCGGTGGTATAAACAATGGTTTCTTCTGAGCTGGTAGTTTTCAAACATTTACTATTTGGACTATGAAGATTTTTTTCGTTCTTAGGTGAGGATGGTTCACTGTGTGTTCTAGGTTTCTTTCCTATCTCTGTTGGTCCACCTAGTTCTCTTAATATTTCCTCAATTTCTTCAGTATTTTGTAGTGTGTTTTTGTTACGGATTATCCTTGGGGATATATTTTCTTCTTTCTTTTTGCATTTGTTAACAGATATCCTCTCTGTTCATCAAGACGATCATCTACTGCAAGGCTGGTCAGTGCTTTGAACTTATTACTTATCTCGATAGTATTGTTTTTATCTGATTTTTCTACAGTTATTTGATTTCTGGTGTTAGAAGATTGGGTAGCTTGTGAAATATCGTTAGATATGATTTTGCTTTGGTGTTTGAGCGTATCTGCAAATGTTTTGCGGGGAAGCTGTATTCCTTCTTTCATGTCTTCCTTAGCCTCCTTAACTGTTATACCAAATTTTCTTGATCTGGTAAGGGCTTCTTGGAAATATCTGAAATATACACATTCCCTTACATAAGCATGGTGTGAACCATTACAGTTAAAGCAGTTTTTAGGGTTAGTGCATTCATCACTACTATGCTCCAAGGAGCCACATTTAAAACATCTAGGCGAGCCCAAAGACTTGCATCGTTTTGCTGTATGTTCAAATTTCAAGCAAATCTTGCATTGCATAGGTTTTGGATGTTCTTCTTTAATTGGTATTCTTTTGTTTCCTATTTTCATATGTGTTGGAATTGTTTGCTGTGAAAAAATAATTTTAGCTATTTTCCGACTTCTTCCAGTTTTAGCACTTTTCCTCTCATAAACAATAACTGATTTAACATTATGTTTTTGATCTTCCAGGACTTCTTTTAAGTTTCGCACACAGATTCATTGGTGTAATTTTCAATTCTAAGCTTATCGAGCAACATGGTTCCAATTCTCGTGTTATAATGGGCCTCGTCAGAAGCATTTACATGATGAATTCCAAGTTTTGTAATTTCAAGTA
>NC_061099.1:53835266-53879338 GCF_015104395.2 Macrobrachium nipponense | reverse complement strand
TTTTGTAATTTCAAGTAGTTTTTTCGATTCTTCTTCAGATTTAGCCTTCACGATGATTTTTTTCTTTCGACTGAGAATCGGGGATTGTCACAGCCAAGAATTTTCTTCAGTGAACGGTATATAACCAAGTCACTTAGAGGGGTTACTTCTTCGTTTATTTTGAGAGTGATATACTGAGACCACACTGGAGGCGAAAAAATATCTACCATGTTTATTCTTTTAAATGTTCGTCTCTTTTGAGACAGAGTGTTTGGTACGTATGGCTCTAAAGTATCCATACTAGAGTTTTGGAAGGATTTCACGGTTAAGTCCTTTGAAGAAAGCATAGGGTCGCCAACAGAAATAGGGGGGGTTGCCATATAACGAGAAAAACTTATTTCATCCAGATATTCCCCATACCCACCATGGAGTCACACTTAGAGGACGGGTCATCCCTTTAATTAGGATCGTCCTAGGGGTAATTCCAAGATATACACCCTATCTCCAGTGCTAAGGCGTCATGATGTCCGTCGAGATCAGATCTGGCACTGAGGATAGGTTTTGACATTAAACTTTCCCCTCGCTCGACCACATCAAGTACTCGAGTTCTACGGGAGAAGTGGCATGTCGTCCATCCTCATCATCCTTCAAATCCCAAGAATAATCCTAAATCATGTCCAAAACCAAGCCGAAAGTCATCAATAATTTCCATATCTTATAGGGGGAGGAAGCAGAAAGATGAAAAGTTTTTAGTATAAGGAAATGGGCCGACATATTTAGTTGGATCAACAGCTGTGCACCAAGGCCCAGCGAGAAAGCATTTCCTACCGGGCATCAGTACCCAGCTGCTGAACCCTAAGGCCCCCATCATCGGCAAGGCTTCAGCATCTGGGGAGTAAAGAGCAAAGAGAGTAAAGGATGATGATGATGATGATGTTTATTATTATTATAAGTAGTTTAACCAGACCACTGAGCTGGTTTTTTAACTCTCATAGGGATGGCCCAAAGGATTAGATAAATTGCAAAGTCTAGGCCTGAGGCCAAGGACCGGAACCAGATAGGTCAATCAGTATGATGAAGGATAAATTAAAAAAAAAACTGCGCCAAGGAGAGATGATAGAAAAAAAAAGTGAAAAAAAAACTATAAATAAATAATAGACAGACAAGAGAGTCGACAAAGAAAGAGCAAAGATATAGCAGAGTTAAGAGAAGTAAAGAGCGGAGACAGAAGAGAGAAAGAAGAAATAATATAGAGCACAGTTATCTGAGAATGAATTAAAAATAAAAAGTATAGAAAGAGGAGAGAGTAAAGAAAATGTAAAATGCAAAAAAGAAAGCTGAGAAGGAAGAATAAAGGTAGAAAAAATATAGACCAGAGAAAGAGAGAAAGCAGTAAAAATAAATAGCCGAGGAGTAAAAAACAGGAAAAAGTAAAGTCCAAAAAAAAAGAGAATACATAGAAAAATCTATTAAGAAAAGCGAAATTATGTGGATAAATGAAGTATCTTCAAAACCTAAGAGTTATATCATAACAGAAAGAAAATACTGTCCTGAAAGAAAGGTGGGATTAGCTCATGTTTACATGCATTCCCCCTTGTGCGTGCGCGCCTAAGAGCAATTCGTAGAAAACATCTAAAATAGGTTTTACACTAAACTATTGAGGAAGTTTATCTCAAATTTCTATGTGCCTCAAATCCATTTTGATATCATTCATATCGTTTGCGCAATTTGTCATCGCTGTTTGAAATGAAAGAAGACCCACTGGAGAAAATGCTCCCAATATTATCGGTAAACAGAATGGATATAATAATGGTATAAAACACAACACCTACGATATGTATCACAATAACACCTGTGATATATATAACTTAATATCAAGGGGGTGTAGCTCAGTGGTAGAGCATTCGACTGCAGATCGAGAGGTCCCTGGTTCAATCCCGGGCGCCCCCTATGGAAAACATTTAAGTCATAGACATATTTATCCTCACTTGACCACTTTATTGGTGAGAGAACGGATGATTACTGGAGTGTAGAAAATTCTTTGCAGAAGAATTAATTATTTTATATAAAAAAAAGAATACTTGAACACAGAAAAAAACTTTCTTTGTCAGAGATGCAACTATAATATAGCGCAAGACATTACTTGCACCACTTACTGTCAAGGGATACACAGTACTTAAAATCTCTCTAAAAGCGTATAGTAAATTACTTCTTTGTCCAAGCTCTAGAATGGAGACCAAAGAAAAATTTCTGGACGCTGTTATGTGCAAATTTATTTTTGGACATGTAGATTCTTGCATATTTCAAGATCATTACTGATAACCATCAGGTGGGGATGAAAGACTACCACAGAATCTTGACGAGTCTCTGAGAACATTCAATGGTTTCAAATAATTCTTTGTACTGTAGGCTAACAATTGATGGTTCATTTGCTCTAATAATGCCTTGAGTAAAAAAACAAATCCAGGGTTAAGTTCCATAATCAAGTACCTTGCTTTCTTGACAGATGAAGGCCACACATTTCATGTTAGTGCCGCTTAATGGCACATCAGTCTCTTTGACAGACAAGTCTGAGTCAACCCAATATAAGATACTTTGTAAGGCTTACAATCCAACCTAAGGCTAAAACTAAGTTCACACATTCACGTATCAAGCCCACGCATGTTCACACATGAAACGTGGCTAAACAGGTGGTTTGTCGGCGCGATCAAGTGGATACGTGTCTCAGGCCGATGGATGTAATTCAACATAACGATGCCATACTTTGCGTAAAAAGCCTACACACCCCGCGAAATTGACGAGACGCTTTTGTTAACTCCCAGGAGAATAGGCTACACCCCCATAAGTAGTGTGTGGTGAAGCAAGTAACACCCATATTCGTATACCGTATGTGTAACGACCTCACACGATGTCTTCATATTAATCTAACGTATGTCGGTGGGTATATGATAGGTACAAAAGGGCCGTGTTGCATATGAGTGATTGCAGTTTCATTCACTGCCTACCTGCAGCAAGATGTATTCCCCTACTGCTAAATCAACATGGAGAACATTGATGATATCCTTGCACTTATAACACCGGCAAACAGACACAGAACCCATACCCACTGCATGGTATTTTATACACCTGACTCAGCGGGAGTCATCGTAAATGGGTCTCAGTGGAGCAGAGCTGCTGTTCCGAACCAAGTGGGGACCCATGCTGTGCTTGGTGGGATCGGAACCACAGCGGGGGGACCATGCGTCATTGCCCCGTAGGCCTGCCAACCACACCATGGATGCACCACACTGTGCGCCTGGAGCAACACAAAATGACAGATTGTGTGAGCAGGCATGTATCTTCTGAACAGGTTGAAGCATGCGCAGCTCCCAACGCATGCTGGGATGGTTCGTAGTAATCTCCCATTATTATTATTATAAGAATAGTTTAACCAGACCGCTGAGCTGATTTTCAGCTCTCATAGGGCTGGCCCGAAGGATTTGATAAAATGCCAGGTCTAGGCCAAAGGCCAGGAACTGGGACCAAATAGGTCATATAGTATAATACTTAATAAATTAAAATTAAGTAAAAAAAATGCACAGAGGCATAGGTTTTCATACTAGAGTACAAACAGGCAATAAATACATTTACTCACATTTCCATACATACTAAAATGGTTATCAAAATTAACAAATAGTCAGGAAACTTAAAAATTTGATCTAAAATTCATTAATTGCTCTGAGGTTCTTGTATATATACTTATTTTTATATTTCATTAATTAAATCAGAGTTTCTTAGAAACTTCATAATCGGAACGACTGAAAATGTGAAAGATTCTGACAAAATTTCTTTTATTGCTTTACTTCCAAAAGTTGAGTCTCTGCTGGTCATACTTTGGACAATCACACAATACATGTCTGACGGTTATCAATTCCATGCACTCTGAGCACTCCAGAGCAGGGTCACGTGGGCTGCTCATAAGTGCCCTTGTGGTAGACAGATGGATGGACGGATGGATGTATGAGTATTAGGGCAAAAGCCCAGGCACTGGGGCCAAAGAAGCCATTCAGCACAATAACGTTAGACGAGTGTGGCCTATACGTAGACGTGTCAGGATTACTTGCATGAGTCTTTCTCTCTGATATATGGAGCTCCATTTTGTAACGTCAAGTTTTATTTGTTTTAGGTTATTGCTTTCAGGTTCTTCATTCCATATATTTTGCCATTTATTTACAATTATTGTTTTTATATAAGCTACAGTGTCACTAATAGGGATGTTTACATTTGTTCTCATCTGGCTGCTTTATCAGCGTCTTCATTTCCTTTTATTCCAACATGGGCAGGGATCCAACATATTTCAATATTTTTTCCCTTTTTATATAATTTATAGAGTGTTGATTGATTGATTGCGTATCATATCTGGCGTCACAACATCTGGGTAATTGACACCGAAATAAATTAAATAGAAAAAATTAAATTTTCAATAAATTTCATATAAAAATATCAATAAATATATTATAAAAATTTTCTTCATATATATAAGTTCTTACATAGACATTCTATGTATAATTTAAATTTGGTTGAGGAGGCCCGCCTCCCTCATATAGATATATAACTGCTCTATATTACAATCCTTTCCAAGAATTTTAGCTAGGATAAAATTACCTACTCTGTCACGACCCCAAGACAGGAACCTATGTCTCAAATTCCCGAATCTGGGACATTCAATCAGCAAATGTTTCACAGTCAACGGCACAGTACATCAAGAACCCATGTGTGAGTCTTGTATGTCAAATCCTCAATCGGCACAACATCGTTTCTTGTCTCCTTGGCATATTCGGATATGACCAAGGAGACACTGATGACGTGATACTGCACATTTTTTGATTGGTTAAAATATCCTCCCACTGGGACTGCCAACATTTTTTAACTCTCTGACCTACTAGAGGATACAAATCCCGATATGGTAGTAGGCATCATGTGGCTTCTGGGGAGTTGACCGCAGACTTTGCAAATTGGTCAGCTTTCTCATTCCCAGCCACCCCAACATGGGAAGGCACCCAACAGAACTTTATTTCTTTCCCTCTTCGTTTTAGTAAAAGCAGCCATTCCAATATATCTAAAATCAGAGGGTTTAAATGGTTAAAAGATTCAAGTGACTGAAGAACACTTCTTGAGTCACAATATATAATAAAATTATTTTCATTCTGAATTAAAACTTCCTTAAAGGCCTTTAAAATTCCATATAATTCTGCTGTAAAAATCGATGCAACAGATGATAACCTGCCGCTTCTCTCTACATCAGGGAAGGCTACACCAAAGCTGACGCCAGTATCTGACTTTGAGCTATCCGTAAAAACTGCAGGAGAGTCATCATGTTGCACGGAATGTTCTAAAAATATTGACCGCATGGCCTCACTGGACAATTCTGTCTTGGTAAAATTAAAAGATCTACAATTTTACCTCTGGAAAGTTCCAGGGGGGACTAAATGAATATTTTGCTGGTAAATTCTCTACTCTTGGCATATTTAATTCACGGACAATAAAATTTACTCTAAAAGCAAATGGATGAGGTTGCTTGGGGTGATTTTCATAACTCTTTGTAATGAGGACCCAGTGGCACCTCATCAGCATCTACAAGCATGCTCTCGGAGGGAGATGATTTAAATGCTCCTGTACATAATCGTATTCCTTCATGAAGAATTGAATTGAGCATTTTAAGGCTATTTGGCTTCGCAGAAGTGTACACCTCACACGCATAACTTAATTTTGAAAAGACCAAGGATTTATATAATCTCAACATCTGAGTTCGGTCTGCACCCCACGAAGTGTGAGACATGACTTTCAGCAAATTCATTACTTTCAAGCATTTTGCCTTAATATATTTCAGATGTGGAATCCAAGTCAGCTTGCTATCAAAAATCAAACCAAGAAACCTTGTTTCACCAACACATGGAATTCTCTGCCTATGAATGAATAGATCTGGATCAGGGTGGATTCCCCTTATACGACAAAAGTGCATAGTTATCGTTTTACTGGCAGAAAATCTAAAACCATTAACCTCAGCCCACTTTACTATATTATCAATGCAGAGCTGAAGGCGGAGTTCAGCCACTGCCATCCTTGATGCTGCAAAGGAAATTGACAGGTCATCAACAGATAGGGTATATGTTATATTTGGGGGAATTATTTTAGAAACCCCATTGATTACCAAGGCGAACAAGGTTACACTTAAAACACTTCCCAGAGGTACTCCTTCTTCGTGATTGAACACATCTGACAATGTTGCTCAAACCTGAACCTGAAATATCCTATTTTTTATAAAAGCCTTAGTAAAGAAGGGCAAATTGCCTCTAAGGTTATATTCATAAAGGACCCTTAAAATGCCATATCTCCATGTTGTATCATAAGCCTTCTCTAGATCAAAGAAAACGGTGTGATGTGATGCTGTTTGTTGGTAAAAGCTTCACATATTGAAGATTCCATTCGTACAATACATCAGTTGTGGCGTGCATACTCCGAAAACCACACTGAGCAAGTACCACATCAATCGTGTGTTCACCATTTTTTCCATGATCTTACACAAACAAGATGTCAATGCAAAAGGACGATAATTTTCTGTCTTGAACGAATCTTTTCCAGGTTTCACAAATGGCAGTAGTTTTAACTTCTCCCAAAGCTTGGGAAGATATGTTCTCGGTAAATTCTGTTAATTATGCTTAATATGAAAAGTCTTGTATTTTCAGGAGTATGCTTAATCATTGAATATGTTATATCATCCAGTCCAGGAGCTGATTCGTTACATTTATTCAAGGCTGATTCAAATTCTCTAATAGTAAAAGGAGCATTGTATTGCTCATGTCTTAAGGTATTAAAATCAATTTCGACCTGTTCCATTATCCGTCTTTGAGCTGAATAGGGTCTATCATCATTTTTCTTCACATTAGCAAAATGATTAGCAAACTCATTTGCCACTAACTGGGGGTCTGCTACCTCGCAACCATTGATCTTGATAGAAAAATAGCAGGCAAGTTCACTCCTTGTCAACCTCCAGTTACCCCCCTGATCCCAACTCCTTGACGAGGAGGGGGGCTTAGGGATCCACTGCAGAGAGAGTATGCCCCTTTATGCCTATGCTCTCTGCTGTGGATCCAACTAAACATTGGGACCTTTAACTCCTTTACTCCTCCTCCTCTTAAATTTCCCCATTCCACTCCTCCTCCTTTCGTTGACGACCTTGGCATAGTTTTGGACTATTGAATTGACTGCTCTTTTAAGTTGATGGAGGGTGGAGTTGGATGGCATTCCACTCCACCCGTAAAACTAAAGTACCTGACGTGGTTGAGCGAAGGGAAATTTTTATGTCAAGCCATGCCCGCAGTGCTGGGTCCGATCTCATGGGACTGACGACCCTTAAGGCATTGTGGGTATGGCGTATATCCAGGTGAGGAACCCAGGGCAGTTACCAGTGTGTGTAACGGCATTGCCCCTCCCCCAGTTGGGCCTCCTTGGTGAGAGGGACCTCATCCTGGATGAAATTTATCAATATTTTATATGGAGACAAAAATAAACTTCCCAACGACTTCTGGCATGGCAGTGGACTGTTCTCAGGATAACTCTAATAATGAAAATCAAAGTGGTATTAAAACATTATTACCATACAGTAAACCCAAAAAAAGTAGATATCGACAGGACCCAACCTTGATTCACTTTGATTTTCTCTTTGGGGAGTCAAACTGGTCAAGGTTTTTGAACTTAGAAGCAGATAAAGACATATCTTTATTGAAATTAGAAAATTACCTATTGAATCGATGCCCATTGCAGGAGATGAGCATAAGGCAAATTAAAAGAAGGGAATGGTTGGTTGAAACAACCACCAAAACCCAATCAGAAAATTACCAGTGTATAAAAAATATAGATAACATAAATATAAATGTCACAAGGCATGATACAATGAACGGTGTGCAAGGCACAGTAGTAGTACCAAATCTTGAGGATGAAACTATAGATAAATTAATACTTTTAGATTCACTTCAGAAAAGATACAGTAACGTTGAAGACTGTGAAATATATGAGGTCCCAAGCCGGAAAGACAAAAGTAAACCTATCAAAATAGCCAAGATCAAGTTCAGTGGCCAAACCTTACCCTTGAAAATTAAAATGCTGGGATTAAATAGGGAACTAAGACCTTATGTTCCTAAACCTATGCAATGTAAGAACTGTTGCAAATATGGTCATACAGCAATTAAGTGCAGGAATATTCATAGATGTGCCTTTTGCAGCTCGCAGGACCATAAAATTTATACATTTGGGTTGTGGCCAACCCAAATGTATAAATTGTGGATTAGAACATCATGCTAGACCTAAATTGTGTGCGTTCTATATCTACAATACAAACTTAAATTACTACAAGAACGAACTGGAATGACGATAAGAGAAGCAAAGTTAGAACTGAAAGTGAGAGGATTAAATGACCCAGCTAAGAAATTTAGGTATGCAGACACCTCAAAGTCAATCAATACCAGAACTGAAACAAATGATAATAATAGAAATAAAGAAATAACACCACAAAAAATACAAGATGAAAAGAACTCTTCAAACAGATATGATATTACTATTGTGGAAAATCGATTTAGCTCTTTATCGGAAAGTGAAATGGATAATGGTGTAGAATAGAATAGAATATGTGATTCTGGCACAAAGCCAAGCACTGGGACCCATAGGGTCATTCAGCCAAAATGATGTAGAGGAAGACAAAGAAGAATTAAAATCACAAGAATGTGATAAAATAGATAACACAACTCGGAAGAGGCAACTGGATAAGACACCACCTAATTCCACCAAGCAAATCTGTAAAAAGGTAAATAACCCACCAATCTCTCCATAATCTAAAATTCAGAAACAGCACTAAATCAAATATTCCAATGTCTCCCATCGTAACATTAATACCTCTACGAGCAGAATCGCAAAATTCAGAAGAAATTGACAACCAAAATATAGATCACTACGGTGAAAACGAAGAAATTCAACCATCACCAATTATAGGCGCCACAGGAAAAACCAAGGAAAAACAGCAAACTGAGAAACACGAAGATACATGCGGCTGCAGTAAATGCTTTATAGCAATGTGCCCCAAAAATAAGACTATAACTAAAGACAGCCTAACCAACACCATAAGAAATTTCATGAGGAATAGGAGTAAAGAAAAAACAAACATCAAATCTCATGAAGAAGGTTGTATGTGTATTGAACACTTAGAATATTACAAAGAGAAACACATCAGTGTTGTAGATAATATTCTAAAGAAAATCAAAATGGAAAAATTAAATCAAGATAGTAAAAAAGTAACAGTTAACGAAAGTAAGATTCAAACTACAACAAAAAATGAATCAAGACCTACAAAAATACAAATTAACTTATAAAAGTTTTTAAGAAAATATCAGCTATAATAATCTAGGGTAATTTGACCACTTACATTACACCATTCAATCGTTATATTATTCAATGGAATATAAATGGATTATTAACGAGAATGCACGTAGGGGAAGTCCAACGACTTATTAGCGAACACGAACCAATGATTATATGTATACAACACATAGGAAAACGTGTTCCAAAAATAGGTAAATATCTATTAGCTACATCATCACAGGAAAATGAAAATAATTTAGGAACAGCTATATATGTCCATAATAAAATTATATACGACAAATTAGATATAGATTACACTGAATTGCAAATTTCTGCAATAACAGTGAAAATAGAAAATAATATGTTTGATATTATTAACTTATATACAACCAGCCTAATAAAAAGTATGATTTAAACAAATTACAGAGAATAATAAAAGAATTTAAGAATCCAATGTTAATTGTAGGGGATTTCAATGCGCATAATCCAATATGGGACTATAACAACATTACTCCGGATAAAGATGGAGCAAAAATAGAAAACATAATGAACGCTAATAATCTTTGTTGTCTGAATGACGGCGAAGTAAATACATATTATTCCAGAACCCATGGAACATTTTCCACAGTAGATGTCACCCTTTGTTCAACAAATATAGTTGACAGACTAGATTGGAATATATGTGATGACTCCTACTCAAGTGACCATTTTCCCATAATAATATCCTTATTAAATAATGAACCAAAACCATATTCTCCACATTATAACATGCAAAAAGCAGATTGGGACATTTTTTACTTTCATACCAATAAAATACCGCCCTATGATTATTTGAGAAATCACAATGAGACGAACGATTTCATTGTGTCCTTCATTAAAAAGGCAGCAGACAAAGCTATTCCTCATTCAAAACCCCATAATAAAAAACTTAAAGTCCCCTGGTGGTCAGATGATCTAACTGAATTAATACGAGAAAAACACTCTCTAGCAAGAAGGTTAGATACTCTAAACAGAAGATTCAATAAAGTTAATAAATCAAAACCATTCACAGAAGAAAATATATTAAAAATGACAATTTTACTATTAGAAATAGATGTATTAAAACCTTTATATAATAAAATATCAGCCAAATTTAGAAAAGAAGTGATAAAAGGTAAAATAATATCTTGGAGGGCCTATGTGTCAGAAATAACAAGCAAAACATCCATTCAAAAAGTATGGGAAAAATTCAGAAAAATAAATGGAACAAACATTAGACCACCCAGACAAGCTATATTAGATAATGGAAATAAACTTTTTGATCCCTTCGAAATAAGTAACATACTTGAGGCAAGTTTTGCCAAAATAAGTAGTGACGAAAATCTAGACAAACATTTTAAAAAAGTAAAAAACAAAGCAGAATCTATTATACTTAATTTTGAGACAAAGGAAGATATATATTATAATAAGTTCAATATGGAAGAGTTAGAATATGCTCTCTTGAACAGTAATAAATCTGCCCTTGGAGGAATTGAATTGAATTGAATTTATAAAATTTGTGGCCATTTGCCACGCGCCGGAGCCAAAGGCCATTCAGCGCATATATATCAACCGGATATATTTACTAAAAAAGGTACACATAATTAATTCAAATTATTAAAATAAACTTCATATTAAAATACTCAAATATCATAAAACAAATGGATTTCCTTAAGAAATTTAAAAATCTCTTCAACGGGAGCACCCTCTCCTAAAATATCTGACAAAGGTTTGTTGGTGAAACCAAACCGACGTCTATGATTAAAATAAGGAGGACAGTCAACAAATATATGCCTTACTGTAATGCCAACATTACAATTGGAGCATTGAGGAACCTGCCTCTCTGCTCCACTAGTTAAAAGATACCGGTGAGTTAAAAACGTATGCCCTATACGCAGGCGCGTTAAAACTATACTAGATCTTCTATCCATCCCAACAGAAGGGGACCAGGGATGAACAGAAGGTCTGATCGATTTCAGCTTTAAATTACTATTCAAGTTGGACCAGTGATTCTGCCACTTAGTCCTACAAAATGATTTAATAAAAAGTCTAAAATCTTCACAGGGAACCCTCACAGAGTGGGAAGCCCGGGAGGAAGCTACCTGCTTAGCAGCTGTATCAGCCAGCTCGTTACCACGAATTCCCACATGCGAGGGAACCCAACAAAACTTCACACCGATGTGTTTTCGAGAATGCAGGAGGACCAGCCAATCCTGCACCTCTTGGACGAGTTGATTAGATGCATCAACTTCTGGAGTGCAGCTAGGGAACTCTGGGAATCACAATAAATAATATACGAGTCCCCAGTGCTACCTGTACTAAAAATAAATTTCAAAACGCTATAAATAGCATAAATCTCTGCATTAAAAATTGAGAATTTAATAGGGAGGCTTTTTTTAATTGTTCTCTCACCGACGATGACAGAACATCCAACTCCATTTGCTGATTTTGATCCATCTGTATATACAGCAATCGCATTACTATGCTCAGAAACATGGGCCAAGAAGCTACTTTTAAGCTGAACACTTGAACTAGATTAGATTAGATTATAAAATTTTTGGCACATAGCCAAGCGCCGGAGCCGAGGGGCCATTCAGCGCATATATATCTTTAAGAATAAAAGTCACTGTTGTACAAACAAACATACACACAACCGATCTAACATACAAATCATTCATTCATAAAAACCAAACAAGAAACCTAAAACAATTAAGAGAAAATTAAAATTCATAAAAAAGACCAATATTTTTTTAAAATGTCATAATTTGCTCTGCCTGAGCACCTTCACCTAAAATATCACCAAGAGACTTATTTGCCAGCAAACAAGCTCTACGATTGTTTTCAAAAAGAGGGCACTCCACCAAAATATGCACCACAGTCAAATCCACATGACAAGTGGAACAGCGAGGAACCTGGCTATCCGCTCCACTCATCATTAGATACCCGTGAGTATATTTAGTGTGGCCAATACGTAATCTAGCTAAAACTATCTCAGACCTTCTATCCATCCAGCTATGAGGCCAAGGATGAACAGAAGGCCTAATCGATTTCAATTTTAGATTATTATCTAAAGTAGACCAGTGGGCCTGCCACTGGTCTCTACAATAAAATCGAATGGTACTTTTAAAATCAGATACAGGGACGCCCATGTTGGAAATGTGCCTAAAGCTGGCCATACACGATAGAGACTGGCCCGTCAATTTCAAGGGGATTGTCCCGCATCGGTCCAGTCTTTATGGTGTATGGGGGGAAAAAAGCCAGTCTCGTCGGGCTTGTCTTGGCTCGCCATCCTTTCAGCATGTTGAAAATCCTGTCCTGTCCCGTTGCAATTTGCTGACTCGCCGAGCAAGTCCCTAACATGTGTGGGAAGAGATTAGCCTCCCAGAGTCCTGACCATCCCTCAAGAATGAAACAAGTATGATACCTGAGACTGAATGTTATTCACCCGTAGGACGAAGATTGGCCTCCATACATATCGTTTTAAGCAGTGTCCTCATTGCAACTTCTCAAGTATGTCGCAGGCAACCAAATATTTAACTCAAGATTTTGTTACTGAATTCATTGAACTTTATAGACTTCATCCGTGTTTATGGAAGGTAAAAAGTGAAGATTATTTTAATAAATCTAAAAAGCAGGCTGCCTATGAAGAGTTATTAGAGGTCTGCAAGAAAATTGATGAGAACGCAGACGTAGATTTTGTGAAAGCTAAAATTTCCTCATTCAGAGGATCTTTTCGAAAAGAGCTTAGAAAAGTCAGGACCTCGAGGAGGTCTGGTGCAGGAGAAGAAGAGGTATATGTGCCCAAATTATGGTACTATGATTTGTAACTTTTCACGGCAGATCAAGAAATTCCCAGGGATTCTACTTCAAACTTACAAGATGAACAAACGCAGCAGGAAAATCAAGGAAACTCTCATGAACCAGTAAGTAAATATAGCCTTTATTTCCTTTAATTAACAGTTTTATTAGCAATGTGATTACATAAGAAAAAGTTTTGACATTAAAGCAATATATATATATATATATATATATATATATATATATATATATATATATATATATATATATATATATGTGATTACATAAG
Source organism: Macrobrachium nipponense (assembly GCF_015104395.2). Classification (NCBI taxonomy): domain Eukaryota; kingdom Metazoa; phylum Arthropoda; class Malacostraca; order Decapoda; family Palaemonidae; genus Macrobrachium; species Macrobrachium nipponense. The sequence continues at coordinate 53,865,864 of NC_061099.1, read as the reverse complement.
AACAAGTTTTGACATGAAAGCAATATAATATATATATATATTATATATATATATAATATATAAACAAGAGCATTCTCTTAATGCATCATTGTGTCTTGCCATATAACTTTACTATTACCACTGAAATATTCAACATATGAAAATCTAACATCTTTAGCTGAATCGCAGGCATTTCGTTGGCGTGCTACTTGAATGTTTGCAAAGTGTGTAGCATTATAGTCGGCCTTTCGCCAATCTCCATCCTGCAAAATGCCACTTTCAGTGTTTTCAAAGTCAATCATGTTTTGAGGTGTGTAGGATTAATCCCTGCAATTGTCTCTCCGTAAGAAATTATGAAGTACACAGCTTGCCAATACCACAAGATCAATTTTCTCAGGTTTCAATGCAATGGGGGTATGAAACACTCGAAATCTATTAGACAATACACCAAAAGCATTTTCCACTACTCGTCTGGCACGAGATAATCTGTAATTATAAATCTTCTTCTCATAGTTTAAATCTCTTTGGGGGAAAGGTTTCAGTAAGTGCTCATGCAGTCCAAAAGCTTCATCCCCAATGAAGACAAAATTCAACCCATGTTTGGTTTCGTTATTTTCAGGCAAATTTAAAGTCCCTTCCAATAACTTTTGGTGAAAAAGAGTTTCATCCAACACTCCACCATCTGAAACCCGGCCATTTTTGCCTACATCAACCATTATAAACTCTAAATTAGCATTGACTATTGCCATTAAAACAATACTATAATACCCTTTATAATTAAAATAATAAGATCCACTGTTTGCTGGAGGTACAATAGAAACATGTTTTCCGTCAACTGCTCCACCACAATTGGGAAAATTCCATAACAGATCGAAGTCCTCGGCAATTTTTTTCCACTCTTCACGCGTTGTTGGGAACTGAAAGGCAGAAAAATTCATCTATGTAAATAAATTTCAATATATAATCATAAAAACAGCAAATTTTTGTATATTTTCGATGAGTAGAATAGGATATATATATATTATATATATATATAATATCTATAATATATATATAGATATATATATATATATATATATATATATATATGATTATATATATATATTATATATATAATAGTGTGTGGTATACAGTGAATATGTGTATTAATATTTATTAATTAATTGTATGATTTTCATTTTTCTCAGGATGGTGATGAGGAAAATTTAGAAACAGTCCTGGACCAAACAAGGAAACCATCTACGGCAGATGATAGGCCTACTTCTTTAAAGTCATCTGTTCAGGAAACCCGTAAGAGAAAGAATGGTGGAAACCTTCAAAGGGAAACACTCATGAAAAAAGTTGAGAAATGTCTCGAAAGGGAAGAGGATGACTTTGATATTTTTGGCAGACTCGTTGCTTCAAAATTAAGAAAATTAAATGGCCAACAACATATGTTGGCTGAAAAGCAAATCTTGGAAATATTATACAACTTCTCACTGAATACAAGTACAGCCTCATCATCAAGATCATACTCCCCCATTCTAAATGAAAATCTACGAGAAACCTATGTACAAAATGATTCTGATATCCCTTCGTTCAGTGGTGAAGAAGTAAACCGGCCCTATTATTTTTCATTATAATTTTCAAACAGTTTGAAAAGAGCCCTTATAACTTTTCATTATATTTTTCAAATAGGCTAGCCCATATTTTTTTTATCATAAATTTGAAATAGCCTACATAAATTTGATTTTTATTAGGTAGCCAACTAAAGAAAAACACAGGCTTTTAGTTTTTCATTTTAATTTTCAAACAATTTCAAAATAGGCAAGTTAATTTATTTTAATTTGTACTTAATTCAAATAGATGAGTAAATTGCATATGTGGAAAGGACTTATCAAATAAAGTACTAAAAAGGCATGATATTTTACTTACCTTCAAATATTCATCACGTAAGCTGTCATATATTGCTTGACAAGTTTCAGGTATGATTTTTCCTAAAGCTTGGGCAGAAATTCCAGTTGAAAATTTGAGATCCTCCAGTGACCGTCCCGTTGCTAAAAACCTCAATGTTGAAATCAACCTTTCTTCTGCAGAAATAGCCTGTCTCATTACTGTGTCTTCTTTTGTAATCTTTGTCGAAACAAGGGATAAGAGGTATGTGAAGGCTTCGTTGGTCATTCTCAAATAATTTCTATAATCATCTGGGTTATTTTCCTTTAACTCATTCAGTAACATCATATGAGAAAATTTCTCTCTCTTTCTTAGCCATTCTTTTGACCATTGTTTTCTGCGATTTTTGCCACACATTTCATAGTTATTGTCCTCTTGATCCAAGAGAGCTATGATTACAGCAATCATCTTTCTTTTATTTAAAAAAAAAGCCATATTGCGAATGATATGTCACCTTACAATCAAGACCGCTTGAACACTGAGTAATCTTCTTCTCATAGACCGATGGGCAGATAATGAAGAATGTGGTAACTCCCAGAGATGGCAGAGCATGTTGTCCTCTTGAAATCCTGTCTCCATCGTGTATGGGCAATCCTTAGGGGTCTGGCGCGGAGGGCCAGTACCGCCGTGACGGCCCGCCGTGCCAGTCTCTATCGTGTATGGCTAGCTTAAGCATAGTTGCAGCCTTAGCAGCAGCGTCGGCTCGCTCATTCCCAACAATTCCAACATGGGACGGAGCCCAACAAAACCTAACAGAAAATCCTCTTCTATTAATTAAAAGATAAAACAAATCTTGTACTTCTTGCACTAAAGGGTGGCAAGAGACTAGGCTTTTTAGAGAAGATAAAACACTCAAAGAGTCGGTAAAAATGGTAAAAGCCTTGTTAGTACAAGAACTATAAAAAATATATTTAAGAGCAGTCAAAACTGCCAGCAGTTCAGCTGTAAAAACAGAAGAATTAGAAGGAAGCTTCTTTTTAATGATATTACCACTAGTCACTACAGAGCAACCAACACCATCAGAACCCTTCGAGCCATCAGTATATATATGATGAGAATCACCATGTTCGGAAGCATGGTCCAAGAAACTTGCCCTCAACTGGTCACCAGAACTGTTGCTCCTGCTGTCCCTAATTGGGCAAATTTCTAGGCATGGTCTATTCCAAGGAGGAAACTTTGAGGGCGAAATTTCAGCTACTGCAGGGGGAAGTAATCCCACCTCCCTGGCAGAACTTGCTAGTCGGACCTCAAGCGGCTTTGGCAGTCTAGGTCTATTTGGGGCTCTGTCAGTTGGTTCTCTAACGAACTAATAGTTAGGGTTTAGCTTTGACGTAAGTATTCTTGATATGGCTCTCAAGCCTAACTCCTCCCTACGGATAAATAGTGGGGGAAAACCTGACTCAACATATAGGCTTTCAACTGGAGAAGTTCTGTAGGCTCCTGTACAAATACGTAAAGCCATATTATGGACAACATCTAATTTCTGTAGTGTTGTCTTGCATGCACAACCATAAACTTGACAACCATAATCAATTTTGCTTAGGCATAAAACCTGGTACATCCTCAAAAGGGTGATTCGATCTGCCCCCCAATTAAAATTAGACACAACTTTAAGAATATTAAGACGAAGCTTCACGTTACATACAACTTCATTAACATGTTGAGCAAAAGTTAATTTCTTATCAAATGTAACACCTAGATACTTAATGCTATCTTCATAAGGTAAAATTGAATCATTTAAAAACAACGTAGGGATCTCTTCCACTCTTCTTAATCGGCAAAATCGTATAGCTTTGGTTTTTTCTGGTGAAAATTTGAAACCTTTAGCACTGGCCCATGATGTTGAGGCATTTATAGCAGTCTGGATCTTTTGACAAGCTTCGACAGCTGTAGACTTGCTACAGATTATTGCATAATCATCAGCAAAGGCCAGACCATGCACTCCGACAGGAACTTGTTCTAGTAGGCCGTTGACAGCTACATTAAAGAGTGTTGGACTAAGGACACTTCCCTGAGGTAACCCTTCTTCTTGAGGGTAAGCAGAAGAAATGTAAGAGCCCACTCTTACTTTCAGGTAACATTCTGAAAAAAATCTTTCAGACAATAGAACAAATTACCCACAACACCCCATTCTACAAGTTGCAAAAGGATACCCCCTCGCCAGGTAGTGTCGTAGGCTTTTTCTAAGTCAAAGAACACTGCAACAGTCTGGTTTTGCACAGCAAAAGCATTCTGTATCTCCCGAGTAAGGAACATCAAAGGGTCAGAAGTACTTCTATTTTTCCTAAAGCCAAACTGCCGATTAGATAAAAGATTCTTTGAATCCAAATACCACACAAGTCGAGCATTCACCATCCTCTCATAAATCTTGCTAACACAACTAGTTAGAGCAATTGGCCTATAATTCTTAGGAAGGAAGGAATCTTTAAAAGGTTTTAAAACAGGTACAATAATTGATATCTTCCAAGACTCTGGTGAAGTTCCTGAAAGCCAAAAACTGTTTAAAATGTCTAAAAGAAATTCTTTTGTACTTCTAGGCAGATTAAAAATCATTGAGTACAGTATATCATCTTCCCCAGGAGATGTTGGGGAAGACAACGAGATTGCATGATCCAATTCTTTCATGGTGAAAGGAAGATTATATGACTCTAAATTTAAACTAACAGCAGGAACAACCGTGGTACCATCCCTAATATTCCTGAATGCAGGAGAGTAATGTAGGGCACTAGATATACTGGAGAAATGCCTACCAAAGGTTTCTGCAACTTCTCCAGAATCAGATATGAGGAAGCCATCAATTTTCAATATAGGCAAGGGAGGAGGAGAAAATTTCCCTTGCAGCTTTCGGATTCTGTTCCAGACTAATGACATAGGGGAGTCATATTTTAATTCACTTATATATCTGATAACCGATTCCCTCTTTGCTTGCTTAAATGTTTTCTTTTGCTTAGCAAGAGCTCTTTTATAGATAATTTTATTGACCAAGCAAGGATATCTACGATATCTCTTGTAGCAAGTTCTTGTTATCTTTCGGCTCAATGCGCATGCATCACTCCACCAAGGTACTAGAGGACGCCGAGGTTTACCAGAAGTTCGAGGAATAGACAGCATGGCACCACACAACAATATACTGATTAAATACTCATAAGCAGATGTTGGGCTCTGAAAATCGTTCATCTCTTGATCAATTTCAATAGATTTTTTGAATAATCCCCAGTCAGCTTCCCCTACCTTCCATTTTGGTAAACATGGAGATGGAATATTTTTCATTAACTTTAAGTGAATGGGCCAATGATCACTGCCATGATCATTCTGGTCTACTACCCACTGGTAATCTAACCTCAAGGACGAAGAGCAGATAGTGAGGTCAATGGCCGAGTCAGTATTATGAAAAACATCATGTCTTGTAGGGGAACCATCATTCATTAAAGTGATGTCATTTAAGTCAAGCAGCTGTTCTATTATTAAACCCCACCGGTCGCAGTTTGGCTCTCCCCAGAGGGTGTGCTTGGCATTAAAATCCCCCATCAAAATGAAGGGTTTAGGAAGCTGGTCTATTAACGTCTGTAGATCGGTTAATTCTAGCTGACGGGGATTACCCTGCGCATCCTGCAATCTATTTTCCAATGATGGATCAAGGTAGAGAGAACAAATTGTGATCCATTTATAATTGAAAATTTGAACTGCACAAGCCTGCAACACAGTGTTCAATTGAACAACCCTGTGATTAACAGACTTACGGACTATGATGCCTGTGCCTCCCTGAGCACGTACACCTATCAGGGGTGGAGACCTATGAAATGAATAATTAAAACCCATGTTGGGAGTGTGCTCTCCCAACTTTGTCTCTTGTAGACACATCGCAGATAGATTATGTTCCTTAAACAGAACCCGAACTTGCTCTCTATTTGGTATAAAGCCACGGATGTTCCATTGCATGAGAGCCATTATTTAGAAGATGGGATCTTAAAATTTTCGACCAATTTAGGAATCTGAGTCCTGGTGAGAGAGATCTTATCAGTTTTACCAGAACTACTTGATCTGGATCTGGGTGATATAGATCTTTTAGATGATGGGCCTTCACTTGCCCTTCCAGTTTTGCTTTTATTTTTCCTATGATGGCTGAGTGACCGAGAATGAGGCGAAGAGGGAGAAAGGGCCCTCTTCTGACGAATAAAGATGGCCTCTATCTCCTCACCGTCATCTCCACGGTGCACTGTAATGACAGGACCAGGTGAGGGCTCAATGTCAGGCAATGTTCCTGTCAGAGAGAAGTCGTCAACAGTTTGAGATCTGGCTTGAACCCTTGAACCAACAGGGTCCCCTGGCTTGACCAGTCTCTCTACAACATGAGGAGCCCCGCCAGAGGGGCCATGAGAAGCCCCACTAGGGGGGCCGTGGGGAGCCCCACCCAGAGGGGGGCGTGGGAAACACCACCAGGGGGGGCACGGGGACCCCAACAGGGGGGACAGGGAGCCCCACCAGAGAGGGCATGGGAAACCCCATTAGGGGACCCCCAGGGAGCACCACCTGAAGGGGCACCAGAAGTAGCAATATCCGGCTGTTGTGCCTTCAAGGCATCTGAATAAGTTTTTCTTCCCAACAGCTTCTTGGCCTGTCCCACACTGATGTGTTCAGCAATAGATTTAAGTAATGCCTCCTGTTCTTTTTTAAATTCACTGCATTTCTTATCTCGGGCTCGATGTTCACCCTTACAGTTCACACAAATTACTGGTTCAGAACATTCCTCGTGCTCAGGCTTGCCACACGATTCACAAAGTTTATTCCTGGTGCAAACATTTGAGGAGTGTCCAAAGCCAAAACATTTAAAGCACTGGAGCACTCTCGGTCTATACGGACGAACTTTCATAATTTCATTGTCAAGAACAATTTCAGATGGCAAAAAAGGACTTACAAATGTTAAAATAATCATAGATGAGCGGGGCACCTTGAAAACCTTCCAAACCACGTCTGGACACATCTCCAAAATTTCCTCTTCGTCCATTTCATGTAAATCTTCATTGAAGATGACACCCTTTGCATAACTAAAATTATAGTGAGGTTTTACCTCTTTTATCATACCTTCGGGATCAAGCTTTAAATTTAGGAGCATTACTGATTGAACATTGGTCTTGGCATGAACTAAAAAACTATTACGCCCAAAGCGAGTTACTTCTGGGCTCCCAACATTGCCGATCTTCTGGCTTACCAACCTTTTCACCTTGAAGAGGTTGCCTCTCTCACCATGTGTTGTAATAATCAACCACTTAGCTGGGTCTGGTGATCTGGAGGTTTTACTTATTTTATTCAAATCTTTAGTTTCAGTTGGTGGTCTATATATCTCAAGATACCTAGGGACCTCTTCTGCCTCTACAAGTCCAACACTCATAGAGTCTGACCTAAACTCTCTGTAGGCTCTGTGAGCTTCCGATTCATTGTTGAAAAATATCCAAAATTCAAAACAAGCATAATTTTTGCAGAGTCTATTCCGTAATTCTTTTACGTTCCCAAACTTACAAAATTCATTAAATAAGGTTTCATAATTCCAGTCTAAAGGGACTGGTTTTACATACAAAATGTTTGTAACAAGGAGCTCATTTGAAAAAGGCTCCAAAGTCACAATAGAGGAATTACCAGAATTTTCCTTGTCCTTATCCTTGCCCAAGTCGTCACCGAAGGTTTTAGTGTCTCCATAAGACGTACAATTTATGATTCGTCCAGGTAGCCCCCCACCCACCATGGAGCCACATTTAGAGGACAGTGTTATCCCATACAGGGCTGCCCTAGGGGTACCACCCAGATATACACCCCACCCTCAGTGCTTAAGGCATCATGATGTCCGTCGAGATCAGACCCAGCACTGAGAGAAGGGTTTGACATCTAAACTTTCCCCTCGCTTCGACCACGTTAGGTACCGCGAGTTCTACGGGTTGAGGGGGGGCATGCCCAACCATCCTCACCCTCCATCAAATCCAATGAACAAGTCCAAATCATGTCCAAAACCAATCCAAGTCATCAACATAAAATCTGTGCCTTATAGGAGGAGGAAGCAGAAGGAAGAAAAGTTTTAGTAAAAGGAAAAGGGCTGACTCATTTAGTTGGATCAACAGCTGGGCACCAAGGCCCAGCAAGAAAGTAGTTCCCACCAGGCATCAGGGCCCAGCTGCTGAACCCTAAGCCCCCCATCCTCGGCAAGGCTTCAGCATCTGGGGGGTGAACACTTGAACTGATCTTTTTGTTGTCTCTAACTTGGCAAATATCTAAAGGAGGCCTACACCAAGGAGGGAATTTAGAAAATGTAGTTTCCATAACCAGTGGAGGAATAAGGCCTACCTCTCTTGCACTGATGTTTAATCTAATTTCAAGGGGCTTAGGCAATGTAGGTCTAGTTGGTGCTCTGTCAACAGGATGTTTTATATACTTAAAATTTGGATTAGATTGAGAGGTTAGTGCTCTTGACAAATATCAAAGACCTTGTTCCTCCCTCCGAATGAAAAGAGGAAGAAAACCAGAGTCTACATAAAGGCTCTCAACAGGAGACGTTTTAAAAGCACCTGTACAAATACGCAATGCCATATTGTGTACTACATCCAGCTTGCCTAACAAGGTCTTACATGCCGAGCCATAAACCTGAGATCCATAATCAATCTTTATCTTACTGATAAATTCTTAATAAAGTAGTACGGTCGGCTCCAAAATTCAGGTTACTAACAACTTTAAGAATATGCACCGCTGTTTAACATTTACTGCAGTCTCATTTATATGTTCAGCAAAAGTCAATTTTTTGTCAAAAATAATTCCTAAATATTTGACTTTATCTTCATACAGCAAGATAGAACCTTCTAAAAATAAGGTTGGAATCTCTTCCCTTCTTCGTGTTCTGCAAAAACGTATAGCTTTAGTTTTTTCTGCAGAAAATTTGAAACCTTTACTATTAGCCCAGGAAGTAGCAGCATTAATTGCAAACTGAATTTTGGTACAAGCTTCAACTGCAGTAGCTCTACTACAGACGACAACAATATCATCCGCGAATGCTTGACCAGTTACTCCAACAGGGAGATGTTCAAGTAAACCATTAATGGCAATTATTAAAAAAGGTTGGACTAAGCACACTCCCTTGTGGAATGCCTTCTTCCTGAAAGATTACATCTGATGAGAAGGTAGAGCCAATTTCAACTTAAGGTACGGGTCAGACAGGAAAAAGTCTTTGGCAAAAATTAAACATATTGCCACCAATACGCCATTCAACCAGCTGCATTAAAATACCAGCCCTCCAGGTAGTATCAAATGCTTTTTCCAGATCAAAGAACTCGGCAATTGTTTGATTTTGGACTGCAAAAGCATTCTGAATCTCACGTGTGAGACATAATAAGGGATCCAAAGTACTTCTATTCTTGCGAAAGCCAAATTGCCTCTTCTACAACAGATTCTTTGTTTTTAATAACCATATCAAGAGACAAATTCACCATTCGTTCATAAATCTTGAAGACACAGCTGGTAAGAGCAATAGGCTATAAACTTTTGGGATGACTAGGGTCCTTTCCGGGTTTCAAAAAAGGAACTATAACAGAGTTTTTCCACAACTTATATGAAGTCCCTGAGCACCAGAATTCGTTTTAAAACATCGACAAAGAATTTTTTTGACTCCAGAGGTAAGTGAGAAATATTGCATAAATAATATCATCTTCTCCAGGTGATGTTGGAGAGGACAAAGATAAGGCATATTCGAATTCGACAATACTAAATGGAAGGTTATATGCCTCAGAATTTGAACAAACAGGCGGATTAACTATAGTCATGTTTCTAATATTGCGAAATTCAGGGGAGTAGTGACTGGGGCTTGAAATGCTTGAAAAGTGCCGAGCAAAGGCCTCTGCCACCTCTCTTGCATCCGATATAAATACTAAGTTGATTTTCAAAATAGGTAAAGGAGAAGGGGAAAATTTCCCTAGTAATTTACGGATTCTATCCCAAACCAGAGAAAGTGGCGAGTTATACTTTAATTCTGATATGTACCTAACGAAGGACTCCCTCCTTGCTTCTTTAAAAACTTGCTTTTGTTTGGCAAGGTTTTTCTTGTATATTATTCTATTAACCAAGACAGGTCGCCTTCGATATCGCTTGTAACTGGCTCTTGCAATTTTCCTACTCAAGGCACATTTATTATTCCACCAAGGTACCAGTGGACGACGGGGTTTCCCTGATGTTTTAGGAATTGACATCATTGCCCCTCCAATCATTATACTAGCGAGATATTCGTAGGCAGCCGAGGGGCAAGGAAATTCATTGGCCTTACGATTGACTTTGGAAGATTTTTCATACAGCTGCCAATCTGCCTCCTTTATCTTCCATTTGGGTAAAGATGGGGAGGGTGTATTTTGTACATACTTAAGATGGATGGGATAGTGGTCGCTTCCATAGAGATTTTCATCCACTGACCACTTATAGTCTAATCGTAATGACGACGAGCATATTGTAAGATCAATTGCTGAACTAGAGTTATGAGCTACATCAAACCTTGTAGAACCGTTGTTCATTAAAACTACATCATTGCAATCTATTAATCTTTCAATTATAAGACCACGGTGATCACACCTACCTTCCCCCCACAAAGTATGTTTTGCATTGAAATTCCCCATTAGAATGAAAAAGGCTGAGGTAGTTGGTCTAAAAGTGATTGCAAATCTTCAACCTCTAATTGTCTTGGATTGCCAGCTCTGTCCACCAATCGAGTTTCTAGGCCAGGTTCTAGATAAAGAGAGCACAGAGAAACCCATTTGTTGATGAAAATCTGTGTTGCACAAGCTTGTAGTATGGAGTCTAATTTGATAACTTTTTGTGGTAGTGACTTGGCCGCAATAATACATGTACTACCATGAGCACGTTCACCTACAGGTGGTGGAGATCTGTGAAAAATAAAGTTTTGTCCACAGTTAGGAGAAACATTACCCACTTTAGTCTCTTGCAAACAAAGGGCAGCTAAATTATGCTCCTTGAAAAGGACCCGGACCTGTTCTCTGTTTGAATGGAAACCTCGTATGTTCCACTGACATAGAGCCATTATTTACTATTATTTTTTTTTTTTTACTTTTTGGACTTGGATTGGGCTGGTCTGGAAAGACTTGGTCTTGGTCTTTGTTTCAAAGAGGAACTTGGCAGATCCTCAAGAGACCTGGTATTTCCTCTCTTGGGAACCCTACTATGGTGTGGGGATATAGGTGGAGATGATGATGGAGTACGGGGTCTCTTATTTCTAAGAGGCACCGTCTCTGCAGCGTGCACCTGAGCCTTATGAGGTGCACCTGAGCCTTATGAGGTGCACTGATCAAGGTGTCATTCTGGGACATAACCAGATTAGGCAGCGAGGCTGCCTGTGAGGCTTCTACATTAGAAGCCCGAGAGACCTCCCAGAAGCCCAGAGGAGGCCCATCGGGAGGGGACAAAGGGGCCTTCTTGGATGAAGGCGGAGATGCTGAATGTACTTCGAGCTCAGAAGGGGTAGCTGAAGCTTTGACTTTGAAGTTGGTATTCTAGATAGATCTTTTATATTAGATTTTCCACTTTTTACTACTTCACTATATTGAGGTCTTGGAAACAAAAGTCTTTTTGCCTGGCTAATACTTAGATGTTCAGCATGAGCTTTCTCTATGGCTAACATTTCTTTTTTAAATGACTCACATTCCTTATGCCTTGCATTATGATTTCCCTTACAATTTATACATAATACTGGGGTAGAACATTCGCCTTCATGCTTTTCTAAGGAGCAGGCAGCACATAACTGGTTCCTAGTACATACCTTTGCCGAGTGACCATATCCAAAACATATGAAACATTGGAGTGGCCTATGCTTAAAAGGTCTAACACGAAATCTCTCCTTGTCAACATATACATAATCAGGAACTTGATCATTATTAAAAGTGAAAACAATCATTCTTGATCTTGGAACCTTGAAAATCTTCCACACTTTATCATCACACATTTCCAGCAATTCCTCGTCAGGCATAACTAAAACTATAGTGTGGTTTGACCTCTTTTATCATATCAGTATTTTTCAGCTTAGAAATCATGTGACCTTGTCTATAAGACTTTGCATGAACTAAAAAACTATTTTTTCCAAATCTTGTAATATCAGAGTTGGTCATTGTTCCTGCCAATGTTCTCAAATGTTTCCTGAAGTGGAAAAGATTGCAAAATTCTGATTTTGTTGAAACAATTAGCCACCTGGCAGGTAAAGATGTCCTCACCTTACGTTTCCCATCTGTAGTTTCCTGACTGACTCTCGCTGGATAAAAGGAATCAACTTCAATATTCTGGGGTATTTTATGAATTAATATACATTTTAAGTTTTCCTTAGTTGAGCACGTGAAAGCATTCATGGCATTCTTATGAGTTGTGAACTCAATCAAAACCCTCCAAAATGCAAAATCTTTAGTTTCACAATACTTTATGACTTTAATTTCACCAAACCTTCCAAACATTTCCATAAACGTAAAACAATTTAAGTCTGAGGAGAGAGAATCAACATAAAGGATTCTCTCACCACTGCTAGAACTTTCCATAGCCACATTCAAGGTCTTGTCATGGGTCGTCTTCTGTGCAACTGAATTTTCTATAGAATTGTCCTTGTCCGTGCCAGGGGTCGAAGAGGAGGGTAGTGTCAAGAGGTCGCATTGTCCGGGGGAGTTTATCATAGGGTCGTTATTCATTAATCCTTAAGCAGAAATTTGAAAAACCTACTGCAAATCAGGCAGAAAACCAGGCCCAAAACCAGGCCCCTCGCACTAACCCCTCTCTCACCAAAGACACTCAGCAGAGACTGACTCCCATATGTCCACTCCCTACCCTACCCCGAAGGGATAGCTCTATCATAACATGAGTGGCTCAAGTGTAAGCAAAACCCGCTTGATAAGACTGAGGGCATAACTAGTATGCAATCATCCCCATTCATGTTACAATAGAGGGCACACCGGAAAGAATGCCGAGAGTCCTACCGTAGAGACTATACCTCCCCGGATTCCGCAGGCAAGTCCCCCATAGGTAGTTCCGCCCCGAAGGATTTTGCTATGAAATCATAACAACATCCTCAGGGTCCAAACATACTCGAGAGGCGGACCAAACCTCTACAGTCTCTGCCATTTGGATCAAGAAAGAGCCAATGCGCAAAAGCCCAGCCCCTGCCCTACCTGTAAGAAGGTTTTAGTGAAGAGGGGGGGAACAGCTAGGTTGAGCAACTGAGTTAAAGATAGTAGAAGAGTGGAAACAAATTTAAGTAAGAGGAAAATTGAGACTGGATTCGAACTGGGAGATATTTCTCCCAGTTCGAAAGCCCTCTTGCCCGGTATGCATTTCCAGCAGTCAGCTGAAAATGCATAACTTCGTCAAGGCAGTCTCAAATCAAGAGGGTGCCCCTGGAGGAGATGATGTTTGCTTTGAGATGATTTGCCACCTAGCACCTTTGGCAAAATCATACTTATTAAAATTTTACAATCATTTATGGCTCCAAAACTTGTTTCCAGACAAATGGCGAAATGCAATAATAATCCCTATACCCAAACCAGGAAAAGATGCTAGTAATGTGAATAATTATAGACCTATCTCATTAACAAGTTGTATATGCAAGTTATTGGAGAAAATGGTAAATGCATGACTTACATGGCACATTCGTGAAAATAAAATTTTAAGTCCTACACAGTTTGGTTCACAACGTAATAGGTCTATATTAGATTCTCTGTGTAGTTTGGAAGACCATATACGTAGAGGGTTTGAAAGAAAACAAATTACAATAGCTGTCTTTTTTGACATTCAAAAGGCATACGACACTACATGGAGGTATGCAATATTAAAATCTTTACATAATAATAACATCCGCGGCCATCTTCCTAAATTTATTAAAAACTTTATGACTGACCGCACTTTTCAGGTGAGAATAGATAGTTTTTCCCAAAATATTTCCACTTGAAAATGGAGTACCACTAGGTAGCATCCTTAGTGGTACTTTGTTCACATTGGCAATTAACAACATCAGTAACATGCTACCGGTCGGAATTAAGAGTAATTTGTATATGGATGATTTTGCAATATATTATACAGCATCACGCATAAAACATGCAGAAAGAATTATTAATAAAACTATAATAAAAATTGATGAATGGGCCTCATCAGTAGGATTTAGATTTTCCATAGAAAAAACCCAAGCTGTCATTTTTTTCTAAAGTAAAATTTGGAAAAAAGGTAAAGAAGCAGAATTAAAAATAAGAAACCATAAAATACCAATTAGCCAAACTGCAAAATTTTTAGGTTTGATATTTGATGCACACCTCAACTGGAAAGCCCATATAACTTACATAAAATCGAAATGCAAAAGAGCATTAAACCTAATTAAAAAACTCTCTCACACAAATTGGGGAGCTGATAGACATACTCTTACAATACTTTATAAAGCAACAGTGCTATCAATTATTGATTATGGAAGTGAAATATATGGGTCAGCTTCAGAAGCAGCACTGAAAAGACCCAATTCACAACGAAGGCCTAAGAATATGCACAGGAGCATTTAGATCCTCGCCAGTCTCCTCTGTACAAGTTGAATGTGGCGAACTGCCACTATCCCTCCATAGAGAATTCATAACCATGAAAAGTGCATTAAGAATAGAGACAAGTGATTCACCAACTAAAAGTCTATTTGAGTTAAGGGATGTCTTTATAAACAATCATTCACCACCTTTCCCAATTAGAGCTAATAGACTGTTCGAGTCATTAAATGTAAATATACAAGTACCTCCAATAGTAAAGTTACCACCCCATTGGACTATGATTAAAGTAAAGACTTGCACTCACCATAAACAAAAAACCATAGAACATATGAGACAAAAAAGTTCACATTATGCAATATATACCGACGGGTCTAAATCGCAACATGGAGTAGGATATGCAGCTATATCACAGAACAAAACATATCAATTTTCTTTACCCAATCATGCATCAGTCTTCACAGCAGAGTTGTGTGCAATTAAAGTAGCTATAAAAATTATAAAGCAAACATTTAAGCTCTTCAGAGTTACAATCCAAAAAATAATATTGTACAGCAAATTCAATTTGAACTCCACAAATTATATAAAAATGGAAAAAATATTGAAATATGTTGGATCCCAGCTCATGTGGGGATAAGAAGAAATGAAGAGGCTGATAAAGCAGCTAAAGAAGCAGTCCACATGATAAAAGCAAATGTAAATATCCCCACCGGCGATTATATAAGATATATAAAAACAATAATTGTAGATAAATGGCAAAACGTATGGGCTGAAGAGCCTGAAAATAATAAATTAAAGCAAATAAAAATGATATTGTTATTTTACAATAAAGTTTTGTACATACTTACCTGGCAGATATATACTTAGCTTACGTCTCTGACGTCACGACAGAATTCAAAACTCGCGGCAAATGCGACAGGTAGGTCAGGTGATCTACCCCACCCGCCGCTGGGTGGCAGGTGTATGAACCAATCCCCCTTTCCAGTCATAATTTTTCTTCCACCTGTCTCCTGAGGGGAGGCTGGGAGGGCCATCAATCGTATATATCTGCCAGGTAAGTATGTACAAAACTTTATTGTAAAATAATATCATTTTTGTACATGAACTTTCCTGCCAGATATATACTTAGCTGATTGACACCCTTGGTGGAGGGAAAAAGACAGAGGTAACAAGGAAAAAGGGGAAACAACATCTGTTGTAGGATACTAACAAACCTTGGTTCTTACCTGATAAGGCTGAAGACTTCATAGTTACTGTCTATTAGTCTGCAAAGCCTGAAGAGCTACAGCGAGGGCGTGACCTACAGCTGAAAGACCTTTCTTTGGGGCTACCGAAGGGATTTGATATCCACTTACTCAGTAGAATCCAAGTCGGATCATGTCAATGGGGATTCGCCCTCTTAAATGACAGAGCCTGACCACTACCAATGCAGGGAGCTCTAGCACAAACAGATCACCTAACCATTCTAAATGTTAGCAATACGAATAGAAAGAGATGCCTACCCGCATCCTCTTTCAAACAACCATAAAAACACAACACAAACAATAGGGGAAAAAATTTACAAAGGATATGCTTCAGCTCCCTGCCCCAGCACCGAATCCGCCGATACATACGGGCCTAACGCGAAGCACTCTCGTAAGTAATCTTGACGTCTCTAAGGTAGTGGTTCGCGAATACTGAATTGCATCTCCAGAATGTTGCTTTCATCAGATTCTGGAGTGACATATTCTTGTTGAAAGCCAAGGACGTCGCAATGGCTCTTACCTCGTGAGCCTTGACTTTCAAAAGCTTGAAGTGATCCTCACCGCAAGCCAAATGTGCTTCCTTCACGAGGCTTCTAATAAAGAAGGACAAAGCATTTTTAGACAATGGTCTACTGGGATCCTTTACAGAGCACCAAAGTCTGTCCTTAATGCCCTTAAGAGACTTCTTCCGCTGGAGGTAGTATCTTAAAGTCCTCACAGGGCAAAGAGTTCTTTCTGGCTCTTCCCCTACCAGGGGAGCTAAGCCTGGAACCTCAAAACTCCTTGGCCAAGGATTTGAGGGGTTCTCGTTCTTAGCTAGAAAAGAAGGAAGGAAGGAACAAATCACGGAATCTCCTTTGAAACCTACCCTTCCTTCTAGAGCATGAAGCTCACTAACTCTTTTGGCAGATGCTAAAGCCAAAAGAAACAGAGCCTTCTTCGTAAGATCCTTGAAAGAAGATGACTGGGGAGGTTCGAACTTCGAGGACCTCAGGAAACGAAGAACCACATCCAGGTTCCAGCTCGGAATTTGAGACGAGGGTTTCTTGCAAGTTTCAAAAGATCTTAGCAGATCATGTAGATCTTTGTTGTTGGGGATCTCTAAATTCCTGTGCCTAAACACAGCTGCTAACATGCTCCGATATCCTTTGATGGTCGAAACTGCAAGACCACATTTTTCCCTGAGAAAAACCAGGAAATCTGCGATTTGGGTCACAGAGGTACTGGAAGAGGAAAGCTTCTGGTTTCTGCACCAACGGCGAAAGACGTCCCACTTCGACTGGTAGACACTAAGGGTAGAGGGCCTTCTAGCTGATGCGATAGCCTTCGCTGCCTTAGCTGAAAACCCCTTCGCTCTGACAAGACTTTTGACAGTCGAAAGCCAGTCAGATTGAGAGCGGGGAGGTTTCTGTGATACCTGTCGAAGTGGGGTTGTCTGAGCAGATCTACTCTTTGTGGAAGAGCTCTTGGAAAGTCCACTAGCCATTCCAGTACCTCTGTGAACCAATCTTGGGCCGGCCAGAATGGAGCTACCAGCGTCATCCTTGTCGCTTCCGAGGCCGCAAACTTTCTGAGTGTTTGACTCAGAATCTTGAATGGAGGAAAAGCATAGACGTCCAGACCTCTCCAGTCTAGAAGGAAAGCATCGACTGACACTGCTCCTGGGTCCGAGATCGGGGTCCGAGGTCTATTCGCTTGTTCTTTGCTGTCGCAAAAAGGTCGATATGAGGTCTGCCCCATAACCTTCACAGGTCCTGGCAAACTTCTGAGTGCAGAGTCCACTCCGAGGGGAGCACTTGATTCCTGCTCAGGAGATCGGCTCTGACATTCCTTTCTCCCTTTACGAACCTGGTTGAGGAGAACGATCTTCCTTGCCTGAGACCACAACAGCAAGTCCTTCGCTGTTTCGTACAGGGAGAAAGAGTGTGTCCCCCCCTGCTTTCTTATGTAAGCCAAGGCTGTGGTGTTTGTCCGAGTTGACCTGAACTATAGCATTTCGGACGTGGGGCTCGAAGGCTTTTAACGCCAACCACACTGCCATCAACTCTTTGTTGCTGATGTGCCAGGACACCTGTTCCCCCTCCCAGGTGCCTGACACTTCTCTTGACCCTAGGGTCGCACCCCAACCCCTCTCCGACGCGTCGGAAAACAATACTTGGTTCGGGTTTGGCATGTACAGAGACAGACCTTCTGCAAATCGGAGAGGATCTGTCCCCCACAGAAGGTCCTTCTTGATTCCTTTTGATATCCTGAAGGAGAATTCCAGGTCTAGAGAGACACCTCCAGTTCCGGTAAAGGAAGAATTGGAGAGGTCTGAGATGCAACCTTCCTTCTAGAGAAACGAATTGCTCCAGCGAGGAAAAGTGTCCCCAACAGACTCATCCACTCCCTCGCTGTGCATGCATCTTTCTCTAGGAAGGTCGTTAGTTTCTCTTGGCAACGAGCAATCCTCTCTGGTGACGGATATGCCCGAAAATCCGGAGGAAAACCATCCGAATCCCCAGATATATCAGCTCTTGACTGGGATTAATTGGGACTTCTGGAAGTTCACCAGAAGACCCAACGAACTTGCTAAAGTCAGTGTCTTTTGTAGGTCCTCCAGACATCTTTCTTGTGAGCTTGCTCTGATCAGCCAATCGTCTAGATAGAGAGACAGCCTCACTCCCTCCAAATGTAGCCACTGCGCTACATTCTTCATTAAACCCGTGAAAACTTGAGGGGCTGTCGAAAGGCTGAAGCACAAGGCCTGAATTGGAAGATCTTCCCTCCCATCATGAATCTCAGAAACTTCCGTGAAGAAGGATGGATAGCACATGGAAGTAAGCGTCCTGAAGATCTAGGGACACCATCCAGTCCCCTGGACGAAGAGCCGCCAACACTGAAGAAGTTGTCTCCATGGTGAACTTCCTTTTTTCTACGAAGACATTCAGGGCGCTTACATCCAGAACCGGTCTCCATCCTCCTGAGCTCTTGGGAACTAGGAACAGTCCCTGTTGTAAAAACCCGCAGAATGAGGATCTTTCACTAGTTCTATCGCCTCCTTCTCCAGCATAAGATCTACTGCTAGCGAGAGGGCTTGATTCATGATGGGGTCCTTGTACTTGGCTACCAACTCCCTCGGAGTCGTTGTCAACGGAGGTCTTGATAAGAAGGGAATGAGGTAGCCTTTGCGGACAATCGAGTGACCAGTTGTCCGCCCTTTCTGGGCCCCAGACGTCGGCAAACTTCAGAAGTCTGGCACCCACTGATGTCTGGAGGACTTGAATCCTACTTCTTCCCTCTGATGGATCTAGAGAAGGTCTTCCCTCGTTTAGTGGGTCTAGATCCTCTAGAGGAAGAAGCTCTGGCAGGAGGGACTCCTCGAAAGGGCTCCTGCCTAACCGGAGTCTCTCTCTTGGTTTTAGCTTGGAAAGAAGAGTGAGGCTTCCTGACAGACTGGGCTAGCATGTCCTGTGTAGCCTTAGCTGAAAGGGCACAAGAAACATCCTGAACGATCTTCTTAGGGAAGAGTTGAGGAGAGAGCTGAGAATACAGGAGAGAGGCTCTCTGAGCATGCGATACTGATTTCGTCAGGAACGAACAGTACACAGATCTCTTCTTGATCACTCCCGCTCCGAAAAGTGAAGCTACTTCACTCGATCCATCCCTCACTGCCTTGTCCATACACGTGAGAACACTGATAAGATCCTCAGGAGAAATGGAATCCGGGGTCTGCGTCTTCTTGGCCAAAACGCCCAAAGACCAGTCTAGGAAGTTAAACACCTCCAGGACTCGGAACATTCCCTTCAACAGGTGGTCAAGCTCATTCATCCCCCATGTCGTCTTAGCAGACATGAGGGCAGAGCGTCGAGAGGAATCCACCAGTGAAGAGAAGTCCGAGTCTGCCGAGGATGGAAGAACGAGGCCCAAGGGTTCTCCCGATTCATACCAGAATCCTAGTTTCCAGTAGCTTAGAAGCAGGGAAAGAGAACACCGTCTTCCCTTTCTCTTCCTTCGAAAGAAGCCACTCACCAAAACCTCTAAGCGCCTTCTTCATCGAGATTGCAGGCTTCATCCTGACACAGGATGAAACCTTCGAAGTTTTCGAAGTCGAAAATAACGAGAGGCGAGGGCGGGGCGACAGGAGAAAGGGCGTCTCCAAATTCCTGAAGCAACAGGTCCGTCAAACGCTTGTATGAAGAAACGGAGGAATCTTTAGGAATTTCTTCTTCCGAGGGATCCTGTTCTTCTTCCGCCGAAGATCCTTCACGATCCTTACGATGAAAGGCTGTCTTGTCCTCAGCCGAGAGTCCATCCTTGGAAGAACGTCTGGAAGAACGTCTGGAAGAACTCTGACATCTAACCGGGGAAGTTATAACTTCCGTTGAGCTTCTGCCTGAAAACTCCTTGTCAGGATGAGGGCGTATTCTAGGCTCTTGGCGCCTAACGAACGCAGGGCGAAAATCTGGCGAAGAGCGCCTATCAGGCGAAAAGCGCCTATTAGGCGAAGAGCGCCTATTAGGCGAAAAGCGTCTATCAGGCTCCTGGCGCCTGTCTAAAGGAGAGCGGCTGCCTGGCGAAGAGCGCCTGTCATGCGGAAGCGATTATCAGGCTCTTGGCGCCTGCTGCGAGGAGAGTGAATCTCTGGCGACGAGCGCCTACCAGGCGAGAAGCGTCTGACAGATTCCCGGCGCCTAACTCGAGGAGCGAAAATCGGGAGAAGAGCGCCTAGTAGAAGAGAGCGCCTACCAGGCTCTTGGTGCCTGCTAAGCGAAGGGCGGCTGACAGGAGAAGAGCGCCTGTCTACCAAAGGGCGTCTGGTCACAGGAGAGCGAAAGCCTGAAGGAGAGCGGCTACCATGAGAAAAAACGCCTACCAGGCTCCTGGCGTCTGCCAGCGGGAGAGATCCTGTCTCGAGACGAGCGCCTGTCAGGAGAGGCTCGTCTACGGGAAGCATGCCCCTTGTCCGACGGAGAAACGATGTCCGCAGGAGAGCGCCTGTCCTTTGAAGAGCGCCTCGATACTACGATCCACTCCTGAGAGAGGGCGGTTACTGACGAATAGCGTAAGCCTGGAGAAGAGCGCCTGGACTTCTTTACCGGGAGCGAGACGTCCTTCCTACGACCAGAAGTCACAATCAAGGAGTCAGCCAGAGCCGTAATCTGCGCCTGCAGACTAGCCAACACACGTGTAGGAGACTTAACAAAGTCCTTCACGGGAGACGCAGCTCGATCCTTACTAGGAGAGCGAAACTCCAAAGAAATCCTCGGTTTCTTGACATCCAATCCAGGATCTTCCGAAAAAACTTCAGGGCTGGAGGGGAGAGCGGAAGAAGCCTGCCAGGCTCTCTTCGACGGCCGAGAAGCTTCCGAGGAGCTCCAACCACGTTTGGGCGAAGGAGAAGGTGAAGACGAGAAGCATTGCCGTAAGACTTCTCTCTTGCCGCGATCCAAGGTAGCCTGGATCGAACATCAGGCGCTACCGAGGGGACGCCTGACCGGTGGGGGTTCTCCCTAACCTTCCTGCGGCTTTCGACTTTCCTCCTCCACTGGGTCTGGGAGTCTGGAAGAGGTCTAGGCCTAGAAGCATTAGGGAGCCGATCAGACGCACCCTCCACTGCACTGGGATCACTGCACAAATTGCTATCACTCTTACCTTCTAGCACTTTAATTTTCAGCTCCATGCTGCGAATAGTGGCTCTCATAGTGTCCACCTCCGAAGGCGCATCTTCGGGTTCGGTGCAGGAAGCAGGGGCTGAAACTGGTAAAGGCGCTACGTCTACAACAGGGTTATCAACTTCAAACTCGCTAGCGCGAGACCTACTAGAACTCCTAGATGAAGCTTTCCTAACCTTGTCCTTCTCAAGCTTTCTTACATAAGAAGAAAGCGCCTTCCATTCTTCTTCATTCAAATTACCACATTCATTACAAGGGTTAATAAATGAGCAGTCATTCCCCCTACACCTCATGCATACTGTGTGAGGGTCTACCGCAGCTTTCGGTAGCCTCACCTTACAATCGCTAACAGAACAAACTCTGAACATAGTTGATTTCTTAATTTCCAAATCAGACATAATGAAATTCCAAGAATAATCAAAAGAATAATCCAAAACCGGTCCACAAATCGCAAATGCCAAGCCAAGGAGCAGGTACTTCACCAAAAGTCCGATGAAACAATCCAGGGCGAAAACGAGTAATAATCCAAAATCGAGAGGTATCGACAACAGATGTAGTCGACACTGGCGACAGAAAAATTATGACTGGAAAGGGGGATTGGTTCATACACCTGCCACCCAGCGGCGGGTGGGGTAGATCACCTGACCTACCTGTCGCATTTGCCGCGAGTTTTGAATTCTGTCGTGATGTCAGAGACGTAAGCTAAGTATATATCTGGCAGGAAAGTTCATGTACAAAACAGGATGTTTACAAATGGAGTTCAGCATATCAAAGAGAGACATACTCAAGTAATCCTGACACGCCTCCGTATAGGCCACACTCGTCTGACACACGGGCACTTGATGAGCAACCCACGCGACCCTGCTCCCGAGTGTTCAGAGTGCAAGGAGTTGGTAACAGTCAGACATGTCTTGTGCGAGTGTCCAGAGTACGACCAGCAGAGACTGTCAACTTTTGGAAATAAGACAATAAAAGAAATTTTGTCAGAATCTTTTACATTTTCGGTAGTTCCGATTTTAACTTTTCTGAGGAACTACAATTTAATTGATAAAATATAAAACATTAGTGTTTTTAGTGAATTTTAAAACAAAATTTTCAAAAAGTTAAAACTAATTCTGAATTTTAATATATCATTTTAGTATGTATGTAAGGGAACATGAGTAAATGTATTTATTGTGTGTGTGTTCTAGTATGAAAGCGTTTGCCTTGGTGCAATTTTTTATTTATCCTGAATGACCAATTTGGTCCCAGTTCTGGCCTAAGGGCTAGACCTGGCATTTCATCTAATCCTTCGGGCCAGCCCTAGGAGAGCTGAAAATCAGCTCAGTGGTCAGGTAAAACTACTTTTATAATAATAATGAGCTCTTGCTTTTCGAAATTCAACAAGGTAATACTCACATTTTCGTCTGCGGTATCTAGTGAAAGCAGAACTCATAGTTCTGTGAGTTTCCTGGCATTTACGAGTCCACCAAGGAACTGGTCAGCGGATAAATATGCCCGAAGTCCTAGGTATAGATTGAAGACCAGCTGAGAACATTATTGTATTAAAAAAGTCAACAGCATCATCTACACAGGGATAGCCATCAGCAGAGTCTTCTATTGAGCTGTGCTCCTGGAATGCTGCCCAATCAGCTTTACCAATGTTTCATTTAGGTAGCCTTGAAGATGGAGAGCTTGATGCTACACTCACCACTATTGGAAAATGGTCACTGGTAAATCTATCATTTATAGCTTTTCAATTAAAGTCAATAAGACAATCATCACTACATATAGATAAATCAATTGCTGATAACGTGCCTGTTTGAACATGAAAATGCGTAGACTCCCCAGAGTTGAGGATCCCCACATTTTCATCTTCTATGATGGTACCTAAGCACCTTCCTCTCTGATTGGTGATGATGTCAACCCAAAGAAGGCTTCTGCTATTCATATCTCCCAAAATAACAAATGGGCGTGGTAACTGTTGAATAAGAGATTTAAATTCATTGATGGGGAAGGCTTCATTAGGTGGTAGATAAAGAGAGCATATTGTATATTTTCTTTGCAAATGGATCTGCACACCTATCACTTGCAATGCTGACTGGATACTAATAGGATTTTGTGGGGTGTCATTTCGAACATACAAAGCGACACAACCATGGCTTTCAATATTCTAATTATAGGTGGAGTGATAGGATGTATACTCTCATGGGCTGGGGCACATATTATTACCAATCATTGTCTCCTGCACAGCTATACAAACAGGAGACACTTCTGATATGAGCAGCCTTGATTCTTCCCATTTAGCTCCTAATCCCTGACAGTTCCACTGTAGAAAATTAATTTAACAGCCTCTTAAGGAAAGTAAAATTATTAGAGCCTCTTTTAAGAGCTTTCAGCTTACTGACTTGCTCCTTATTTCTGGAAGGAGACCGATTATTTATGGCTGCCTTTCTTTTCTGAGGGTTATCGGTCTCAGGAACACCAGACAAAGCTGATGCTGCCTAAGGAGGGGTGTGAAGGTTGGATATTGGTGCATCCTCCAAAGGATCAGAAGCACCATTTAAAGCTGGTACAGCCTCCAGTGAGGTGGAAGTACCAGGTACACCAGGCACAGCCTCCACAGAGGCAGGAGTACCTGAAATCACTGGTTCTGCTTCCATAGAAGCAGAAGTGCCACAAACCACTGGCACTACCTCCAAAGGGGCGGGAGTGCCAGAATCAACTGGCACGGCCTCCAAAAAGGCATGAGTGCCAGGAATCACTGGTGAAGCCTCCGAAGAGGCATGAGTGCCACAGCAATCACTGGCGCCGCCTCCATAGAGGCACGAGTACAGGACGTAACTGGTTTTTTATTTACATTATGTTTGGTGACATTGATATTTCTTCTTCTGTTGGCAGCAACACTGGAAAAGGATATTCCTGGTCTAATGTACTGACTCAACACTCACTCTTTTGCCTCTCTAAATATGATACGTTCGGTTACCCTTAATGTTTGAATTTCCTTTTCCATGATGTACACAGCACAGCATTTAACACAAGTAGCAGGCTTGCCTTGTAGTTTCTTAGAATAGATTATAAAATTTTTGGCACATAGCCAAGCGCCGAGCCGAGGGGCCATTCAGCGCATATATATATCTTAAGAATAAAAAAGTCACTGTCATACAAACAAAAATACACACAACCGATCTAACATACAAATAATTCATTCATAAAAACCAATCAAGAAACCTAAAACTAAGAGAAAATTACAATTCATAAAAAAAAACTATTTTTTTAAAATCTCATTATTTGCTCTGCCTGAGCACCTTCACCTAAAATATCGGCAAGTCTTATTTGCCAGCAAACAAGCTCTACGTTTGGTTTCAAAATGAGGGAACTCCGCTAAAACTATCGCAGACCTTCTATCCATCCGGCTATGAGGCCAAGGATGAACACTAAGGCCTAATCGACTTTAATTTAAGATTATTATCTAAAGTAGACCAGTGGGCCTGCCACTGGTCTCTACAATAAAATCGAATGGTACTTTTAAAATCGGAAACAGGGACGCCCATGTTGGAAATGTGCCTAAGCCTAGTTGCAGCCTTAGCAGCAGCGTCGGCTCGTTCATTCCCAACAATTCCAACATGGGATGGAGCCCAACAGAACCTAACAGAAAAACCTCTTCTATTAATTAAAAGATAAAACAAATCTTGTACTTCTTGCACTAAAGGGTGGAAAGAGACTAGGCTTTTAAAAAAAGATAAAACACTCAGAGAGTCAGTAAAAATGGTAATAACCTTGTTAGTACAAGAACTATAAAAAATACAAGAACTATAAAAAATATATTTAAGAGCAGTCAAAACTGCCAGCAGTTCAGCTGTAAAAACAGAAGAATTAGATGGAAGCTTCTTTTTAATAATATGATCACTAGTCACTAGAGACCAACCAACACCATCAGACCCTTCAAGCCATCAGTATATATATGATGAGAATCACCACGTTCGGAAGCATGGTCCAAGAAACTTGCCCTCAACTGATCACCAGAATTGTTGCTCCTGCTGTCCCTAATTGGGCAGATCTCTAGGCATGGTCTATTCCAAGGAGAAAATTTTGAGGGCGAAATTTCAGCTACTGCAGGAGGTAGTAATCCCACCTCCCTGGCAGAGCTTGCTAGTCGAACTTCAAGTGGCTTTGGCAGTCTAGGTCTATTTGGGGCTCTATCAGTTGGTTCTCTAACGTACTTATAGTTGGGGTCCAGCTTTGACGTAAGTACTCTTGATATGACACTCAAGCCTAATTGCTCCCTACGGATAAATAGTGGGGGAAAACCTGACTCAACATATAGGCTTTCTACTGGTGAAGTTCTATAGGCTCCAGTACAAATACGTAAAGCCATATTATGGACAACATCTAATTTCTACAGTGCTGTCTTGCATACACAACCATAAACTTGACAACCATAATCAATTTTGCTTAGGCATAAAACCTGGTGCATCCTCAAAAGGGTGATTCGATCTGCCCCCCAATTTAAATTATACACTAACTTGAAGAATATTAAGACGAAGCTTCACGTTACATACAACTTCATTAACATGTTGAGTAAAAGTTAATTTTTTTATCAAATGTAACACCTAAATACTTAATGCTATCTTCATAAGGTAAAATGGATCCATTTAAAAACAACGTAGGGATGTCTTCCACTCTTCTTAATCGACAAAATTGTATAGCTTTGGTTTTCTCTGGTGAAAACTTAAACCCTTTAGTACTGGCCCATAATGTTGCAGCATTAATAGCAGTCTGGATCTTCTGACAAGCTTCGACAGCTGTAGACTTACTACAGATTATTGCCTAATCATCAGCAAAGGCCAGACCATGCACCCCAACAGGAACTTGTTCTAGTAGACCGTTGACAGCTACATTAAAGTGTTGGACTAAGGACGCTTCCCTGAGGTAACCCTTCTTCTTGAGGGGAAGCTGAAGAAATGTAAGAGCCCACTCTTACTTTCAGGAAACGTTCTGAAAAAAAATCTTTAAGACAATAGAACAAATTACCCACAATACCCCACTCAATCTTTAAGAGAACAGAACAAATTACCCACAATACCCCACTCAACAAGTTGCATAAGAATACCCCCTCGCCAGGTAGGGTCGTAGGCTTTTTCTAGGTCAAAGAACACTGCAACAGTCTGGTTTTGCACAGCAAAAGTATTCTGTATCTCCCGAGTAAGGAACATCAAAGGGTCAGAAGTACTTCTATTTTTCCTGAAGCCAAACTGCCGATTAGATCAAAGATTCTTTGAATCCAAATACCACACAAGTCGAGCATTCACCATCCTCTCATAAATCTTGCTAACACAACTAGTTAGAGCAATAGGCCTATAGTTCTTAGGAAGGAAGGAATCTTTAAAAGGTTTTAAAACAGGCACAATAATCAATATCTTCCAAGACTCCGGTGAAGTTCCTGAAAGCCAAAAACTGTTTAAAATGTCAAAAAGAAAATGTTTTGTACTTCTAGGCAAATTAAAAATCATTGAGTACAGTATATCATCTTCCCAAGGAGATGTTGGGGAAGATAACGAGATTGCATGATCCAATTCTTTCATGGTGAAAGAAAGATTATACAACTCTGAAATTAAACCAACAGGAGGTACAACCGTGGTACGGTCCCTAATATTCCTGAATGCAGGAGAGTAATGTAGGGCACTAGATATATTGGAGAAATGCCTACCAAAGGTTTCTGCAACTTCTCCAGAATCAGATATGAGGAAGCCATCAATTTTCAATATAGGCAAGGGAGGAGGAGAAAATTTCCCTTGCAGCTTTCGGATTCTGTTCCAGACTAATGACATAGGGGAATTATATTTTAATTCACTTATATATCTGATAAACGATTCCCTCTTTGCTTGCTTAAATGTTTTCGTTTGCTTAGCAAGAGCTCTTTTACAGATAATTTTATTGACCAAGCAAGGAAATCTACAATATGTCTTGTAGCAAGTTCTTGTTATCTTTCGGCTCAAGGCGCATGCATCACTCCACCAAGGTACTAGAGGACGCCAAGGTTTACCAGAAGTTCGAGGAATAGATAGCATGGCACCACACAGCAATATACTAATTAAATACTCATAAGCAGATGTTGGGCTCTGAAAATCATTTATCTCTTGATCAACTAAAGTAGATTTTTTGAATAATCCCCAGTCAGCCTCCCCTACCTTCCATTTTGGTAAACATGGAGATGGAATATTTTTCATAAACTTTAAGTGAATGGGCCAATGATCACTGCCATGATCATTCGCGTCTACTACCCACTGGTAATCTAACCTCAAAGACAAAGAGCAGATAGTGAGGTCAATGGCTGAGTCAGTATTATGAAAAACATCATGTCTTGTAGAGGAACCATCCCATCATTCATTAAAGTGATGTCATTTAAGTCAAGCAGCTGTTCTATGATTAAACCAGAGGTGCTTGAATCTTTATTTTTTTATCATAAAGATTAAGATAGGAAAAAAATAAATAGACCTGAAAACCTTAAAAATATATCAGCCTTTCATGCGTTTATTCTTCCACTAATGGCACAAATGGGAACCGACTCCCAAATGTCCGCGTCCCTACCCTACCCCACGGGATGGCACAACATGATTAGAGTGGCCCAAGTGTAAGCCAAACCCGCTTGATAGGACTGAGAGTATTACAAGAATACAATCATCCCCACCCTAATCACATTATGGGCAAACCGGACAGAATGCCGAGTCCTATCCGCAAAACTAGACCCCCCTGGAATCCCTGGTCCAGCCCTGCATAATAGTTCTGCCTGATATCGCTCAGGTCCGAACATTATCGAGCAGTTGATGGTCCTGCCACGGTTCCCACTATTTAGCTTCAGATATAAAACCCAGTCCCAGCTATGATATCTTTTCTGTTTACCAGGTCCAGTAAATTTAAGCAAAGGTGGAAAATTCCACATAATTAATTCGAAATACTAGTAAAAAAAAAATATTACATGAAGGTTGTAGTAAGAATGAAAAAATTGCAGAAAGAAGGAGAAGTTCTGACTAATATAGTTGGATCAGTAGCTGGGCCCCAAGGACCAGTGAGAAATCAAACCCACCAGGAATCACGGCCCAGCTGCTGGTCCCTAAGCCCCTACCCACGACGCCAAGGGGTCAGCATCTAGGCAGAATTTATAGAGTAAAAACTTTATCTGTTCCACAATATCATTTTTGGGATTATAACTATTAATGGCTTCTATAGCGCTTCTGGAGTCGCTATAAATCACGAAATTGTTAAAGGAGTGTTCTTTGATTATTTTTATGGCCAATGTTATTGCACATAACTCTGCTGTAAATATGGAGGCATTATTGGGAAGCGAGAACTGGCATGTTTTATCCTGGGACACTACAGCATATGCCACTCCGTATTCTGACTTGGATCCATCTGTATATATTGCATAATGTGGACTTTTTCGGCTTATGTGCTCTATTGTATGTTGTCTCTGATGTTCTGGGGTGTAGGAATACTTTTTTCATAGAAATTTTAATTTTGTGCAGATTTTTATTTTATTCATAATCCAAGGAGGAGGCAGTTTTACTATTGAAGGTAGTTGGATATTTATATTCAGTGACTCAAACAATCTTCTTGATCTAATTGGAAAAGGTGGTGAATGATTGTTAATAAATACATCCCTTAGTTCAAATAATTTTTTGGTTGGTGAATCACTTGACTGAATTCTTAGGGCACTTTTCACCGTTAGTAACCTGTAAAGAAGAGGTTGGTGATGATTTAAAAGCTCCTGTACATATTCTAAGTCCTTCATTATGAACTGGGTCCAACATTTTCTGTACTGCGTTTGAAGCCGAGCCATATATTTCACTTCCGTAGTCAATGATAGACAGCACTATTGCTTTATATAGTAATGAAAGAGTTTGTCTATCCGCTCCCCAATTAGTGTTTGATAATTTTTAATTAGATTCAATGCTCTTTTACATTTTGATTTCACATATGTTATGTGGGCGTTCCAATGCACATACAGCCTTTTTTGCGAGTCTCTAGACTCGTGGTTTCTTTACTTCTATATTTTATAAAATTTCATATAGTGTTTGTTAAACTGTCTTTGTTGCATAATTCGATGAAACATTTATTAAATCCAAGTGTGTTTTTATGTCCTCCTTTTTTCATTTAGGTACTCTTCGTGCACCAATTACTGGTGATGGAGTAATCTCTTCTCCCTTCACATAATAATTTTTGTCTATGGTGTTCTCCTCTATCATTTCTTTATTGTTCTGGGTATTTCCATCCATTTATTTTATTATTACTTTAGGAGACAAAG
The DNA here is from genome assembly GCF_015104395.2 of Macrobrachium nipponense. Lineage (NCBI taxonomy): Eukaryota > Metazoa > Arthropoda > Malacostraca > Decapoda > Palaemonidae > Macrobrachium > Macrobrachium nipponense. The sequence goes on along the minus strand of NC_061099.1, from coordinate 53,836,241 downwards.
GTATGTTCTTAATATTTTCTGGTCTGTGCACTTTTCTTTGGATCCTTGGTCTTTGCTTTAACAGATACCTCTCTAATAATTGTTGGCTTTTTGGTTTTGGGTGGAGTGCTCTCTAAAGGCCTCTTTTTATCTTTAGCTTCCAGCTCATAACTAACTCGTGATGTTTCAGTGATACATGTATCATTTTCTTGTGTTTCCATTTCCCTTAATATCTCAAATGAATTTGAGCATATATCTGCACAAGTTTCTTGGTTTCTTGCTATATTAGTTTCTTGTAGTTATTTTTTCTTCTGATTTACCTATTGGTGGTTTGTTACTTACTTTTTTGTTTCATTCCTTGAGCTCAATGCAGTAGAGAACATTTGCTTCCTAGCAGGATCATGCATTTGTCTAACTTTCAACTCTAGTTTGGCTTCTCTTATTGGCATTCCTGATCTCTCCTGAAGTAATTTTAATTCTGTGTTGTATATATAATACATACACTCCATAGATCTAGCATGGTGATTTTGGCCACAGTTCACACATTTTGGTTCACCACACTTCCACTGCACGGTGTTCATTTCTGCAATTTTTCCATGTATGTCCATATTTACTACAGTTTTGGCACTATAGTGGCTTTGGAACATACAGTCTCAGTTCTCTGTTTTGGCCCATGATTTTAATTTTGAAAGGCAGTTCTTGGCCCTCAAATTTTATTTTTGCTATTCTCAATGTAATTTTCCTTACTTTGTCTACTGGCTAAACTGTATATTTCACAATCTTGCACATTGTTGTACCTTTTTTTAAGGGAATCAAGCAAAATATTTTTACCAATTAGTTCCTCACTTTTAGGAAGTACTACGGTACCCTGTATGCTGTTCATACTGTCATGTTTTCTTATCTTTACCTTTATATTATCAATGTTCGTTATAGTTAAATAGTTTTCCGATTGGTTTTTTGTAGTGGTTTCTATTAACCACACCTGGTCTTTTCTTT
>NC_061099.1:53810889-53834766 GCF_015104395.2 Macrobrachium nipponense | reverse complement strand
CACCTGGTCTTTTCTTTGTTTAAATGACATTTCTGAGGTTGGGTGCCTACTTAACAAATAATTAATTTTCCAATCTTAATGCAGATATTTTTCTGTCAAGAACCTTGACCAACTTCAACTCCCAAAGAGGGAGTCGAAGTGAGTCAAGGTTGGGTCAATTCTAATTTGCTTCTTTTTTTTGTGGCTTGTATGGTATTAGTTTTAATACCAGCCTGTTCTTCATTACCTGGGTTTTCCTTAGAATAGTCTATTGCCATGCCAGATGTCGTAGGGGTTTTTGTTTTTGTTTTTGTTTCTATATATAAAGATTAAATATTTCATCCAGGATGAGATCCCTCTCACCAAGAAGGCCCAACTGAGGGAGGAGCAATGCTGTTACATTGTGGTAACTGCCCTGGGGCACTCACCTGGATATGCGCCATACCCACAGTGCCTTAAGGGTTGTCAGTCCCACGAAATCAGACCCAGCACTGTGGGCATGGCTTGACATAAAAATTTCCCCTCGCTCGACCACGTCAGGTACTCTAGTTTTACGGGTGGAGTGGCATGCCGTCCAACTCCACCCTCCATCAAGTTAAAAGAGCTGTCAATTCAATGGTCCAAAACCATGCCAAGGTCATCAACGAAAGAAGAAGAAGGGAAGGGGGAAAATTTATAAGAGGAGGAGTAAAGGTGTTAAAGGTCCCAATGTTCAGTTGGATCCACAGCAGAGAATGTAGGTGTAAAGGGGCATACTCTCTCTGTAGAGGATCCCTAAGCCCCACACCTCGTCAAGGAGTTGGGATCAGGGGGAGATAAGTCAGTACGTAGTATATATATGTACATATATACATCGAGCTACAAATGTTCATTAACATCTTATTTGCAGTACCTCTGAATGAATATATTTTCATATATGTTAACCAAAAGGGAATTTTTTAGCTGATAAGAAATTTGTCTGCGACCTGAATTTGTAAGGTTCGATGGTTCACGCCTGAGAACCGACGAATTTCTTTTCGACTAAAAAATTCCCCTTCGGTTAACATAAGAAAATATATGTTAACCGAATTAGATATCAAAAGGACATTTGTAGCTCAATGTATGTATATGAATCACGGTAATGTGATATGACATATATATATACATATATATATATATATATATACTGATATATATAATATATATATATATATACACACATAAACACAATAAATACTTACATACACACACACACATACATATATATACGTGTGTGTTATATATATATATAATATATATATATATATATATATATAGATATATATATATATATATATATGACTGTTTGCTGATACTATCTTACTATAAAGACTTTGAATCAGTCTATACTTCCTTTTTTCTTCAGGCAAGCTGGCAAGCTTCTCAGGAATAGGGAAAAATTATTTAATATTCTTTCCATATACCTTTTCTAGTCAATGGACCATTCCCCACCTCTCACCAACATCTTCAGGGTTGGATTACAAATTACCAGAAGGTATTGTCGGGTGAGGTACTAGTGGTATACTGTGTTTGCTGCTAAATGATTTATTTACAGACTATTCACACAGGTGGGGTCACAATGTAGTTTCCAATCTCAGACAGATTGAAACGGAATAAGTTCAGGCATCTGAGTTTCTTCACTGACAGAAACATACTTACAGTTTGATGGAGAACATTCAATTGAAGATTATAAGTACACGTTCGGAGAGGTGGCATAATAATGCATACAGTGGTCATAATAGATGAATTATAACAATAATAATAATGGATATATCCATATGAAAGTCGTATGGATATATCCATTATTTGTGTTTCTTCGTCCACGTGGTTCGTCCATGGGTTCCTTGTCAAAGGATTGCTGGTGTGACGGTGTGTTTTTGGGGTCCACGTGTGTTGCCGGAAAAAATAAAATCTTAGTTGCAAGTGAGCGACAGTCCACACACGTCGGCTCTACCAGACTCCCACCTTTCCGCCCAAAACAAGAGGCCGATGTTTGAAGATCGTCTTCAATGGCAACATCAACGCTGTGTCACTTTCAGCCTAAGTAGGACCCATCGTTGCTTCGTTGTCAGTACGTCTACTTGGCTTTTGAGATGATGTCGGAGCTGTTCGTGTTGAAAGCTATTTTTATCTCCCGAAAAAAGACAATAGTTGTAATTATATATTATATCTATCTATCTATCTATCTATCTATCTATCTATATATATACATATATATATACATATATATATATATATATATATGTATATATATGTGTGTGTAAATATATAATATTAAAAATATATACATAATGTATAGATGATTTGTTATAAATACTGTACAAATGTGATTAACTAATAGATATGATGGTAAACTCAACCCTCCAACCAACCAACTAGAGATTTAAATTCGAATGGAGCATCTCGAAAATTAACACATTTTTCAGGAAGAAAACTTGCTCTCTGAAAACAACAGTTGCAGATAAACATTGCTTATTAGCCTGAACCCTCTTGGCAATGAAAGTGTTCTACAAATTTCGTTAACGTATTCAATCAGATGAACAGAGAATTAAGAAGAGAATTTTCACTAAACTAAAATAAGAGAATTTTCGCTAAAATAAGAGAATTTTCGCTAAATCAATGTAACTGGGAGAGAAAGGGCCTACAGATACCACGTCACAAAAATGCAACAAACCAACCGTTTTAATCTGAAGCCAAAATTAGCTCAATTTATTTCAAATAAAGCAGACGACTTATTTTCTTCTCCTGACCAAATTAAAATTTTATTACACAGGCAAAAAACTTAACAAGGAATGAAAAGTAGAGTATCTCGTTTCTTATCATGCCTTTGTGATAACTCAATCTGATAATTTCAATTACGTATCATAGATGAAACATTTAATAATGGGGGTCGTAGCTCAGCGGTAGAGCGTTTGCATATCGTGCGAGAGGTCCTTGGTTCGATCCCAGGTGCCCCCTTAACATTTTTAATCTTCTCAGGGGTCAACGGGCTTCTGGCTGTTTAGACAATCTGCAGATGCAAACGATACAGACATTAACGTGTGGTGAGTCATAGTGTGTTAATTACCATCTGATAGTAGTTGCCCATCACTTGGAGTCATGGATGAAATATGTTTACCTTTTTAAAGCTTCCCACCCTATTGCACTGCGATATCTTTGGAGAAAATATTATTATTTCATTAATAATGAAGGCATATTTACCTCGGCTCTAAATACTCTTACTCTCCGCCGCAAGGTGGCTAATCTCAACTTTCTTTCAAGGTGACTTCTCTCTCGCTTTTCGGTAAATACTATTTCTCTCGTTGTTTCACTACTCTGGCATTCTATCTTTGTTGCAGTTTTAACTGACTTCTTGACCCTTCTTCATAGCTAAACTCCACATTATTTCTTCGATAACCTTTTTCTTGTTTTCTTCAAGCCAGGATTAGAAAAGGGGCATTAAGTTGCCCATGCCAAAGGACTTTGAAGTTGTAAAGTTCTGGTGGAACTAAAGCTTTTATTCATATTCTTTATCAAATTATACACTAAATTGACTTACTTGGCGACAGACTTTCAGGTTACTGGCACAGTTTTAGCTAAAGAAAATTAGATACCCTTTTTTGATGTCCACCTGTATATTGCATCTATAGTCTTTTTTTAAGTCCCTTCATGCAGAGAGGGCATCATATGACGTCATATAAGTAACTAGATCATCAACAAACAATTACCCTTTTATGCGAGGTGAAAGAACATCAAGGATCCCATTTATTGCTATGGTAAAACATGCGACACTAAAGACACTACCCTGTGGGACTCCTCCGTCCTGACATTAAGAGGATGATAAAGTGGTTCCCACACGTGATTTTAAAAATCTATTGGGTAAAAAAATATTTAAGAACTTCATTAGGTTCCCTTTTAATCCCATTCTATGAGACTGTTATGGAACTCCATATCGCCGGTACCGTATGCCTTTTCCATATAAAAAAAACATCAAAATGGATTACTCCCAGTAACAAACCCTTGCTGAATTTGGTTGGAATGCTTCAGGAGAGGATCTAGGGTACTCCTAATTTTCCAAAAACCAAATTGGTTAGGAGGTAGGTTTCTAGATTCCAAATACCACAAAAATCCTCCTCTCCATCAGCTTGCATATGCAACTAGTCAGAGCTATGGGACGGTAACTAGTTGGTTGAAGAGGATCTTTGTACGGCTTTTGCATTGGGATATTTTCCAGCTCCATGGCAAGATCCCAGTTTCCCATATTTTACTGCTGATGGAAGTTGACGCATGATGGTATGTTAGATTACCATCTTCACCAGTATACTGTAGTTCTCCAAGTGAAAAGTAGGCATTATATTCATCAGTTATCAGGGGAAATATTTATGGCAACTTGAGTGTTTTATATTCTACTAAACTCCTCAGAATAGTTATTGGGACTGAACACTTCTGAAAAGTGTTTTCCTAATGCTTCTGTTACGCATGTCTTCATCGCTTAGGCAGGTAATGCGCGCATTAATATCTTCGTAGGTAGGAGGCTCGCGCTGGTCCTCCACTCAGTTGTCTGGTTGGTGGTGGTGGTCTCTTGTAGGAATGTCGTATCCGGTATTGTCATCAGGATCAGGGCGGACAGCTTCAGCACGTATTTCCGCCCATTCTTCTCGCACGCGGGGATGTTCCTCCTTCAGGGTCTTCATATCGGCAGTCTTCTCCCGTAGTTGCCGCTGTAGAAGGGACATTTTGAAGTCCCTGGTCCTTTCTTCATTTCTTGCTGTGGGGTCGTGCAGCCTGATGTTTGTATATTTCGGAAGGAGACTCCCACCACCAACCAGACGACCAAGCGGAGGACCAGCGCGAGCCTCCTACCTACGAAGATATCAACGCGTGCCTTACCTGCCTAAGCGATAAAGACATGTGTAACCGGGTTAGGGGTGTAACCCGCAAACTTGTCGCCCTAAACGGCGGTAAGCTATGCGTCTAAGAAAAGACGCAGAGGTATATCAACCTCGCTGCATACCAGCCCACCCCTGAACAAAATCACATATTAAACCTCGGGCTGAACTGCCACTTCGTGTCAAAACCAAAGAAACTCGAGAAACGCCTGGAGATCGAGATGCTCCTCGACTCGATTCAGCAGTTGGAAGCCAAGAAGATCCTGACAACGACGGACGCCCTTCAACCTCTTCTGCTAGCAGAGGCCCTTATGGACAGAGGGTCATACTCGAGCGGTATTTACACCAAAGCGATGAAGGAGGCAGACGAAGATCTGAAGAAGAGGGAGGACATCACCGTAAGGCGTGCACACAAGACAGCTGCGTTCGTGCTCGTCAGCACCTCGGAATACTACGAGAAACTCTACGCCATCTGTCTGATGTCTCCAAGTTTGAGAGACTTACGAAGAACCTGACGGAAGACATCAAACGCGACGCCAACCGGGTCATCCCGGCTGTGAATTGATTGATTGATTGTGTATTATATCTGGCATCACAACTTCTGGGTAATTGACACAGAAATTGTGGCAGTAAAGAAACACAGACTTGGTTTTTTCTTCTTTACTTGAAAAAATAATATATATATAATGGATACAGACACACAACAATCCTTTGGTGGAGAGGTAATAATCTCCTACAGGGCTTGACTTCAACTAACCACACATACTCCCCACTCTCCAAGAGAACATCTTAAATAATCATTGACAACCAACAACAAGTAATATACAAACTCAATTAGTCACAAACGGTCATTTACACCTCTTCCTTAATAACCCACAACAACAGAAATACCTTGATACACAAACTGTCCAGTTAAACCCAAACAGTAATTAACAGTTTCAAACAATAATTATACAGAAATAAATTAAATAAAAAAAATAAATTTTTAACAAATTTCATATAAAAATATCAATAAATATTATAAAAAATTTTCTCCATATATATTAGTTCTTACATAGACAATCTATGTATAATTTAAATTTGGTTGAGGAGGCCCGCCTTCCTCATATAGATATATAACTGCTCTATATTTCAATCCTTTCCAAGAATTGTAGCTAGGATAAAATTACCTACTCTGTCACGACCCCAAGACAGGAACCTATGTCTAAAATTCCCAAATCTGGGACATTCAAATCAACAAATATTTCACAGTCAAGGGCTGAGTGCAGTTCTCGCAAAACGGAGGATTTTCACGAGACATCAAGAACCCCTGGGTGAGTCTTGTATGTCCAATCCTCAATCTGCACAACATCGTTTCTAGTCTCCTTGGCATATTCGGATATGACCAAGGAGACACTGATGACGTGATACGGAACATTTTTTGATTGGTTAAAATATCCTCCCACTGGGACTGCCAACATTTTTAACTCTCTGACCTACTAGAGGATACAAATCCCGATATGGTGGTAGGCATCTTGTGGGTTATGGGGAGTGACCGCCAACTTACAAGTTGGTCAGCTTTCTCATTCCCAGCCACCCCAACATTGGAAGGCACCAAACAGAACTTTATTTCTTTCCCTCTCTTTTTAGTAAAAGCAGCCATTCCAGTATATCTAAAATCAGAAGGTTTAAAGGGTTAAAAGATTCAAGTGACTGAGGAACACTTCTTGAGTCACAATATATAATAAAATTATTTTAATTCCGAATTAAAACTTCCTTTAAGGCCTTTAAAATTCCATATAATTCTGCTGTAAAAATTGATGAAACAGATGATAACCTGCCGCTTCTCTCTACATCAGGGAAGGCTACACCAAAGCCGACGCCAGTATCTGACTTTGAGCCATCCGTAAAAACTGCAGTGGAGTCATCATGTTGCACGGAATGTTCTAAAAATATTGACAGCATGGCCTCACTGGACAATTCTGTCTTGGTAAAATTAAAAGATCTACAAAATTTTACCTCTGGAAAGTTCCAGAGGACTAACTGAATATTTTGCTGGTAAAATCTCTACTCTTGGCATATTTAATTCACGGACAATAAAATTTACTCTAAAAGCAAATGGATGAGGTTGCTTGGGGTAATTTTCATAACTCTGCCACTGCCTTTCATTTCTCATACAAATGCTGGTTAGGTAACCTCTGGAATCTATACCAGCTCTAAGACTTAGGTAACCTCTGGAATCTATACCAGCTCCGAACCAGCAGACGCTTGTAATGAAGATCCAGTGGCACCTCATCAGCATCTACTAGCATGCTCTCGGTGGGAGATGATTTAAATGCTCCTGTACACAACCGTATTCCTCCATGATGAATTGAGTTGAGCATTTTAAGGCTATTTGGCTTCGCAGAAGTGTACACCTCACACCCATAACTTAATTTTGAAAAGACCAAGGCTTTATATAATCTCAACATCTGAGTTCGGTCTGCACCCCACGAAGTGTGAGACATGACTTTCAGCAAATTCATTGCTTTCAAGCATTTTGCCTTAATATATTTCAGATGAGGAATCCAGGTCAGTTTGCTATCAAAAATCAAACCAAAAAACCTTGTTTCACCAACACATGGAATTTTCTGCCTATGAATGAATAGATCTGGATCAGGGTGGATTCCCCTTATACGACAAAAGTGCATAGTTACTGTTTTACTAGCAGAAAATCTAAAACCATTAACCTCAGCCGACTTTACTATATTATCGATGCGGAGCTGAAGGCGGCGTTAAGCCACTGCCATCCTTGATGCTGCAAAGGAAATCGACAGGTCATCAACAAAAAGGGTATATGTTATCTGGGGGAATTATTTTAGAAACCCCATTGATTACCAAGGCAAACAAGGTTACACTTAAAACACTTCCTTGTGGTACTCCTTCTTGATTGAACACATCCGACATTGTTCCTCCAACCTGAAACTGAAATATCCTATTTTTCAAAAAGCCTTAATAAAGAGGGGCAAATTGCCTCTCAGAATACATTCATAAAGGACCCTAAAAATGCCATATCTCCATGTTGTATCATAAGCCTTCTCTAGATCAAAGAACACAGTGATGTGATGCTGCTTGTTGGCAAAAGCTTCACATATTGAAGATTCCATTCTTACCAATACATCAGATGTGGAGTGCATACTCCAAGTACCACATCAACCGTGTGTTTATAATTTTTTCCATGATCTTGCACAAACAAGATGTCAATGCAATAGGACGATAATTTTCTGTCTTGAACGAATCTTTTCCAGATTTCACAAATGGCAGTAATTTTAACTTCTCCCAAAGCTTGGGGAAGATATGTTCTTGGTAAATTCTGTTAATTAGGCTTAATATGAAAAGTCTGGTATTTTCAGGGGTGTGCTTAATCACTGAATATGTTATATCATCCAGCCCAGGAGCTGATTCATTACATTTATTCAAGGCTGATTCAAATTCTCTAATAGTAAAAGGAGCATTGTATTGCCCATGTCTTGAGGTATTAAAATCAATTTCGACCTGTTCCAATATCCGTCTTTGAGCTGAATAGGGTCTATCATCATTTTTCTTTGCAACATTAGCAAAATGATTAGCAAACTCATTTGCCACTAACTGGGGTTCTGCTACCTCGCAACCAATCATCTTGATAACTGGAGGTTGACAAGGAGTGAACTTGCCTGCTATTTTTCTAACTCTCTTCCAAACTAGAGTCAGAGGAGTTTTGAATTTAGTGAAGATATGAATATTGTCCAAGATTCTTTCGTGCTTTTTTTATTTCCATGCGAAAATGAGCTCTCGCTTTTCGAAATTCTTCACGATAATACTCACATTTTCGTCTGCGGTACTGGTGAAGGCAGATCTCATAGTTCTATGATTTTCTTGGCATTTACGAGTCCAACCAGGGAACTGGTCGGCAGACAAAGTTTGCCTGAAGTCCTAGGTATAGCTTGAAGACCAGCTGAGAACATTACTGTATTCAGAAAGTCAAGAGCGTCATCTACACAGGGAGTCATCAGCAGAGTCATCTATTGAGCTGTGCTCCTGGAATGTTGACCAATCAGCTTTACCAATGTTCCATTTGGGTAGCCTTGAAGATGGAGGACTTGATGCTACACTCACCACTATTGGAAAATGGTCACTGTAAATCTATCATTTATAGCTTTCCAGTAAAGTCAATAAGACAATCAATCACTACATATAGATAAATCAATTGCCGATAAATGCCTGTTTGAACATGAAAATGCGTAGACTCCCCAGAGTTGAGGATCCCCACATTTTCATCTTCTATGATGGAACCTAAGCACCTTCCTCTTTGATTGGTGATGCTGTCACCCCCCCCAAAGAGGGTTTCTGCTATTCATATCTTCCAAAATAACAAAAGGATGTTATAACTGTTGAATAAGAAATTTAAATTCATTGATGGGGAAGACTTCGTTAGGTGGTAGATAGAGAGACCATACTGTATATTTTCTTTGCAAATGGATCTGCACACCAATCACTTGCAATGCTGATTGGATACTAATAGGATTTTGAGGGGTGTCATTTCGAACATACAAAGCGACACCACCATGGCTTCCAATAATCAAATTATAGGGGAGTGATAGGATGTATACTCTCGTGGGCTAGGGACATATTACCAATCATGGTCCTCCTGCAGAGCTATGCAAACAGGAGACACTTCTGATATGAGCAGCCTTAATTCTTCCCATTTAGCTCTTAATCCCTGACAGTTCCACTGTAGAAAATTGATGATTTTATTTTCCTTTAGAGGCTGTTAAATTAGAGCCTCTTTTAAGAGCTTTCAGCTTACTGACTTGCTCCTTTTTTCTGGAAGGAGACCGATTATTTATGGCTGCCTTCTTTTTCAGAGGGTTATCGGTTTCAGGAACACCAGACAAAGCTGGTGCTGCCTGAGGAGGGGTGTGAATATTGGACACTGGTGCATCCTCCAAAGGATCAGAAGCACCATTTAAAGCTGGTACAGCCTCCAGTGAGGTGGAAGTGCAGGGTACACCCGGCATAGCCTCCAGAGAGACAAGACTACCAGAAATCACTGGTTCTGCTTCCATAGAAGCAGAAGTGCCAGAAACCACTGGCACTGCCTCTAAATAGGCAGGAGTGCCAGAATCCACTGGCACTGCCTCCAAAGAGGCGGAAGTGCCAGAATCAACTGGCACTGCCTCCGAAGAGGCAGGAGCGCCAAAGATCACCGGTGCAGCCTCCAAAGAGGCAAGAGTGCCAGCAATCACTGGCACAGCCTCCAAAGATTATTATTTATTATTATAAAGTTAAGATTTACCAGCCCAATGAGTCTAACCAGACTCTTACAGTGCTGGCCCGAAATAATTCGGGAGGAAATTATTTAAAAAATACGCTCATACAATGTTATGTCTAAAATAATGGAATGGTATGGAATGAAGTTAATGAATTATAATAAATTAATGATAAATGAGGGGATTGTTAAGTGATATATGAGGTTGGAATTAAAAATATGAATTGAACTTATAAAAGACTGAAATAGATAAAAATGACAAAAGTCATCTATTTAAAATGGTATATGTTAAATCTTATTAATCAAATTAGTCTTTTTTAAAAATATTAATACTCTATATAAAGAAAAATTATCTGATTCTGATAGTATTTCTGATAATGATTTATTGCCTAAATATAAATTTCTTTCTCTATTAAAAATTAGGCATTCACATAAAATATGCTTGACTGTTAAAATTGTATTGCACACATTGCAATGAGGGATGTTCCTTGTGGAGTTATCATTAAATACTCGTGAGTAGTCTTGTGTGGCCTATTCGTAATCTTGTTAATATTACTTCAGCTCGTTTTTCATTTTGTACTGATGTATTCCACAAGTCTACTTTCTGTTTGATGCACTTTAATTTATTGGTGTTTGCTTCACTATCCCACAGATTTTGCCATTTTGTTTTTATGCACTGCTTCACTGAGTTTATATAATCTGTAGCAGGCAATTTATTGTCAAAAATTGGTGAATTTACCCCAGACTTGGCCTTTTCATCTGCCTTTTCATTACCTTGGATTCCAACATGGGCAGGAATCCAGCATATTTCAATGTTAACCCCACGTGAATATAATTTATTGATGATTTGTTTAATTTCTTTTACTAAAGGGTTCTTATGTGAATAACTCTTGAGAGATTCAATTGCGCTTCTTGAGTCAGAATATATTACAAATTTAGTATTCAGTTTATTATTCGACAATTTTATTTGATTGATTGCCAATATAATTGCTGTTAACTCAGCAGTAAAGACAGTTGCTTCAATTGGCAATGAATTCTGACTTATTTTGCATGATGACACTGCAGCACAACCAACTCCTACAGAGATTTGGATCCATCAGTGTATATTGCTTTATGTGGGGCCTTTACTTCGAATGTGTTCTAATTTGTATGCTGTTTATAGCGATCTGAAGTATAATCTTGCTTTTTTGACAGATGATAAAGGTTAGAACATACTTTGATTTTTTTCATCATCCATGGAGGTGGAGAATTTGAGGGTGGGAGTATATTTACTCTAACACCAATAGATTCCAATAACCTATTAGCTCTTATTGGAAAAGGTGGTTCGTGATTACTAATAAATATATCTCGCATGGCAAATAGTTTTTTTGTGGGGGAATCAGTGGACGTTATCTTTAAAGCACTTCTCATTGTTACAAGGTCACGATGTAAGGATAATGGGGGTTCGCCGCCACTTTCACAACATACTGAATGTTTGGAGAAGATTTAAAGGCTCCACTACAAAGTCTCAAGCCTCGAATGTGGATAGAGTCTAAGGACTTCAAGGTATTTTGTGATGCTGACCCGTAAATTGGACTTCCATAATCTATTTTGGATAAACTATGCTTTATATATCATAAGCAATGTTTGTCTCTTAGCTCCCCAAGTAGTATGAGACAATTTTCTTATCAAATTTAAGGCACTATTACATTTATTTTTTACAAAGGCTATGTGTGCTTTCCAATTAAGATGAGTGTCAAATACCAAGCCTAAAAATTTTATAGTATTACTAAACTGAATGAGGCTATCACCTAATTTAAGATCTATGTCTTGATTCTGTTTCCATCTACTATTTTTGTAGAACATAATTGCTTGGGTTTTCTCTATAGAGAGCTTAAAGCCTACTGACAAAGTCCAGTTGTGGATGTTTTTGATAGCTTTATTAAGAATTCTTTGTAGATGACGAAGACTGCTTGAAGAATAATATATAGCACAAAATCATCTACGTACAAGCTATTTTGTACTCCCTGTGGTAACTGCTTTACGATGTTATTAATAGCTAGAGCAAAAAGTGTTCCACTCAAAACACTCCCTTGAGGACTCCACAATCTAAATTGAAGGAGTCAGAATATACATTATTTATTCGTGTTTGAAAAGTTCTTTCATGGATAAAATTCTCGATAAAAAATTGGTAAGTGCCCTCTAAAACCTTTTCGTGTAAGGACTTTAAAATTGAGTATCTCCAGGTCGTATCATATGCTTTTTGTATATCAAAGAATATGGCAACTGTAATTTGCTTGTACGTTCAAACCCTCTCCGTATATAATTTTCTAGATGGGAAAGTGAATCTAAAGTAGATCTTTCAGATTGTGAGCCAAATTGAGTTGAAGACAGAGTCTTATTCTTACGTAGGCACCAATTTAGTCTATAATTTACCATTTTTTCTAGCAATTTGCACAAGCAACCTTGTCAGGGATATTGGTCTATAGTTATTTGGATTGCTTGGATCTTTCCCTGGTTTGACGACTGTTATGATTATAGCATGTTTCCATGCTTTTGGGAAAACAGGTGATTTACCCATAAATGATTATAAAGCTTCAATAAGTATGTTTTTGCTAACAGAGCCAGGTTTTTTATCATCTCAAAATTTACGTTGTCTTGGCCTGGAGCAGAGAGTTACAATTAGATAAAGCATATTCAAATTCCTCTTCTGTAAAAATCTGGTATCAATATATATCCTCTAATGTTTCAAAATTCAATGGGACAGCTTCTTCACGGGCTTTAATGGTTCGAAAGTGATCATCTATATTGCTTATACTACTTATTGCTTGGATGTTACGCCCTAAAATATTCGAAATTGCAGTACTATCATGTACTGGTTGGCCATTATGTATTAGTGCATGTCTCTGAGATCTAATATGAGATCCGTTAATTTTCCTACAAATTTTTTCCCAGACTGTTTACTTATTGAGGTTTTGTATCAGATATGCTAGATACATATTTTTGCCATGACATTATTTTTCCTCTAATGGCTTCCCTTCTGAATCTTGCCGAGATCCGATTGTAATGAGGTTTTAGTAGACTGATTTCTATGGTAATGTCTACTAGTTTCTTGGCAGTGCTCTCAAAATTTAGAGGTCTTTTACTTATGGCATTAAATCTATTATGCAGGGTTTCTAATCTTCTACCTATAATATGTTTTTCTTGTATCAGGTGGGATAGTGTGTCAGACCACCAGGGTACTGAGTGTTTCTTGGGATTAGTAGCTGACTTAGGAATAGATTCGTCAGCAGCTGTAATTACAAAGTTTGTGAAGAAATCTACCGTCTCATCATGACTTTGTACTGCTGAAATGGATGGATCTGGCTGGTTTTAAATTTATACTGGTCCCAGTCTGCCTTATCTACATTATATCGTGGGACAGTTGGTGTTGGGTATGTCCCAAACAGGATATTAAAATTGGAAAATGATCACTGGTATATGGATCATCTAAAACATTCCAATCAAATTTGTCCACTATATTAGGTGAGCAAATACTTAAGTCTATGGATGAAAAACTTCCATGGGATTTTTGAAAAGTAAGTGCTAATATCTCCATCATTTAAAATGCAAAGATTATGATTGTCAATCATATGCTCAATTTTATTACCATGTGAATCTGTTTCATTACAAAAGGAATCCCATAATGGGCTGTGGGCATTAAAATCTCCAACCATTAAAAAATCATCACGTATATTCGGTAATACTTGAGGTAGATTTTGTAAATCATAATTACATGAAGGTTGGTTGTAAATATTATACAAATTAAAAGTAGAGTTGTTAATATGAAGTTTAATTCCAGATAGTTGGAATTCAGAAACTATTAATTAATATATTTTCATAAGTAATTCGGTTATTGACGTAAATTGCTGTTCCTAATGTGATGCTAATGTATAATTGCCTATTCTCGAGACATTTCATTTGTATGTTGCAAGCATATTGCTATTGGTTCATATTGTTTTAATAATCTTTGAATTTCTCCTATTTGTAATCGTGTTTTAAACCATTTACGTTCCACCCTGAATAATATAAGCGTTGAATGTTATTGTGGGGGAAGGCCTCTGTCAAGCAGAACATTACTTCCTCTTACTTTTGTGGTTGCATACTCATGTAAAGCTGCATGTTTCTTAATATTTGACTTTATGTTAAGTCTCTTTGTAATTGCTCCTTGGGACGTTTTTTGTTTTTGTTTTATTTTTTCCAATAAATGTTCTATGCCTCTAGCACTCGATGAGCGAGTTTTAATAAGATGGTCTACACACATGCAATCTTCGGAGTGTTTTTCTAAATTTTCCTGTTGGTTTTTAGTTTTGAATTTGATAAAATTATTAATCATATTAGTGAGGCTGCTTGTTGATGGAAGTTTCATTGTATTCAACTGAACAATGAAACATTCATTACATCCACATAATTTATCATGAGTGGATAAGGCATTTATATTTTGAGTGATTGGGAGTGTCTTGTTTGTTTTACTGAGACTGGTGGGAGAGGAGTCTATTTCAACAGAAGCAGCTTGTTGATGAATATACTGCTACTTGCTTGGGGTTGAGGATGAGTTAAGGATTTTCCTCTTTGTCCTATTATGGGCTGAATGGAGTTATATGGACAATGTTGTTATTTTCCGAGAAATCGTTAGTTTGTGAGGTAGTTAA
The DNA here is from genome assembly GCF_015104395.2 of Macrobrachium nipponense. Taxonomy (NCBI): domain Eukaryota; kingdom Metazoa; phylum Arthropoda; class Malacostraca; order Decapoda; family Palaemonidae; genus Macrobrachium; species Macrobrachium nipponense. Next base: position 53,819,965 of record NC_061099.1, on the reverse strand, counting down.
TGTTTCAGCTTCTACTTCAATACTATCCATATTATTTTTTAGAGGACGGGAGTCCTCTTTGTTGTCAAGTTTTTTTGATTTCGGAGGGGTCCCATTTCCAGGGTCTCGCCTTTTTCCCTTGCTCTCTGATCTGGTGGGAAATCATCAGCAATTTCTGCATTGGAAGGTGCTGTCTCTATACATGAAGTATTGGCATCATGATCATCTAAGGATGATAGAGCAGCATATTTGTTTTTTATTGTGGTTTCAGGTATTAGATTCCTACTTTCTAAACAAGATTCAGATATTTGGGGAACCTTATTTTTTAACATAATTTTATATGATGGATTTCTGCTTGGGTCAAGTATCCCTCTAACTTTTAACTCAAGCTTAGCCTCTCTTGCTGCCATTCCAGTTCTACTCATCAGAAGCTTTAATTCTGTATTGTACATATAGAATGGGCATTCTTTTGACTTTGCATGGTGAGCAAGTCCACAGTTAGCACATTTAATATTTGGGCAATTCCACTCAGTTCTATGGTCTTCTGAACCACACATTGCACATATTTCGTTATTTTGGCATTTCTTGAATGTGTGACCAAATTTACAACATTTTTTACATTGCAGTGGTTTCGGTACGTGAGGGCGTACTTCTCTGTTTTGACCAAGTATTTTAATCTTTGCTGGTAAATTTTGGCCTGTGAATTTGATTTTTGCTATTTTGATGGAGACTTCTTGGTTTTTTTTACTTGGAATTTGATATAACTCCAGATCGTGAATATTGTCATATCTTAATTTTAGGGATTCTAATATAATATTCTTTTCTGGTAATTCTTCCTCATTTTCAATTTGGGTAGTACAACTGTACCTTGGATATAGTTGAGCATGTCATGGCTTTTCACAGTCACATTTATCCCTTTAATTTCTTTAATGTTCTGAAATGTTTCAGACTGAGCTTTTGTTGTGGCTTCAATCAGCCATTCATTAAATTTCAGTGCTCTGAAACTCATTTCTCTTGTTGGGTATAAGCTTAATAATTTGTTCTCTAAAACATAGGAGGAAATTTTCCTCTCTGTTTTGAGAACAAGAAATCTTGACCAATTATCTGTCCCAAAAATATGGTCAAAATGTACTAATGTTGGGTCGGGTTTGTACATTTTTCTTTTTTTATTTCTTGTTAATGGCTCATATGGTGCCATCGTTGTTATGTTGGGCTTATTTTCTTGAGCGAATCCGGTAGCCAAGTCTAATTCCGTGCTAGGGTCATCAACATTAGGGCCTAATAATTCATACATATATACGAGAGTGAGGTTTTCAGCCAGGTAGTCCTCCACCCACCTTGGAGCCCAACAAGGGAGGGGTGTGGAATGTCACATTAATGGGCCACCCCTAGAGGTTACTTCCTGGTTATACACCTGATCCCCAGCACTTAAGGCGTCGTCAGTCCGTCGAGATCCGACCCAGTACTAGGGACCAAGTTTGACATAAGACTTTCCCCTCGCTCGAACACGTCAGGTACTTGAATTTTACGGGTGGAGTGGCATGCCGTCCAACTCCACCCTCCATCAGGTTAAAAGAGCGGTCAATTCAATAGTCCAATACCATGCCAGGGTCGTCAACGAAAGAAGAAGAAGGGAAAGTGGAAAATTTATAAGGAGGAGGAGTAAAGGAGTTAAAAGGTCCCAATGTTCAGTTGGATCCACAGCAGACAGTGTAGGCGTAAAGGGCATACTCCCTCTGCAGTGGATCCCTAAGCCCCCCACCTCGTCAAGGAGTTGGGATCAGGGGGAGCCTCCAAAGAGGCACGAGTACAGGACATAACTGGTTTTTTATTTACACTATCTTTGGTGACATTGATATTTCTTCTTCGGTTGGCAGCAACACTGGAAAAGGATATTCCTGGTCTAATGTACTGACTTAACACTCTCTCTTTTGCCTCTCTAAATGTGATACGTTCGGTTACCCTCAATGTTTGAATTTCTTTTTCCATGATGTATACATCACAATTAAGTGAAGATGATGGATGATTGTCCCCATAATGTATACATCTGGCTTTCTTATTACATATGCCATGCTATGGTTCACTGCATTTAACACAAGTGGAAGGCTTGCATTGTAGTTTCTGTCTACAGGACCCTAACATATGTCCGAATTTTTTACAATAAAAAACATTGCCTCGGTCTTGGGATATATTGTTTAACCTTGAAACGTAACCAGGCTGCTTTCACTATACCAGGCATCGGGTGGAATAGAATGTAACAATTAAATTGTGAAGTGGGACAAGGACTCCATTTATCTTCTTCTTCATTCTTTCAATTCTTATTATACCTTGCTCTTTTAATTCTTCTACGAGCTTTACTTCAGAGAATGTCATAAGCTGGGGTGCATATATCATGCCCTTGGAGTAATTCCAAAAGGCATGCACTGCACATTCCACTTTGACTCCTCCAAGGTGTGATAATGCTTTTAATGTTTCAGTTTCTTTTGCTGAGGTAGATTCCACCGTCAGCTTTCCTCGACCTTCATAAGAAATATTAGCCTCTCGGCCACAACACTTCATGATATCTCGATATACATTTAAAATATCATAACCAGCATCTTCAAGATTAAAAGTTATATACTTATCATAAGTCTCCTCAAATATTCCTGGTCCAATTTCAAATATTTTTTCTGCCTTAATTTCCCTTACTCTGCACTGGTAGCAAGGTTTCAGTGTACTAATTACACTGGAAGGTTTTTTAGATTTTTATAGGAAGATTGTCAGGGGAGGTTCCAGCAGTCGTCAACTGTGCCGATTTACTACCATTGAAAGGCGCAGGGGTACTTGAATCTTTATTTATTTCGATCATAAAGATTAAAGTTAAAAAGAATATATATATATATATATATATATATATATATATATATATATAAACCTGAAAACTTAGAAAGATATCATCAGCCTTTCATGGATTTTATTCTTCCACTAATGGCACAAGTTAGAACAGACTCCCAAATATCCGCGTCCCTACCCTACCACAGGGAATGGCACAACATGATTAGAGTGGCCCAAGTGTAAGCCAATCCCGCTTGATAGGACTGAGAGTATTACAAGAATACAATCATCCCCACCCCCCTAATCACATTATGGGCAAACCGGACAGAATGCCGAGAGTCCTATCCGCAAAACTAGACCCCCTTGGAATCCATGGTCCAGCCTGCAAAAACAGTTCCGCCTGATATCGCTCAGGTCCCGAACATTATCGGGCAGTGATGGTCCTGCCACGGTTCCCACTATTGAGCTCCAGATATAAAACCCAGTCCCAGCTATGATATCTCGTTTACCAGGTCCAGTAATTTAAGCAAGGGTGGAAATTTCAACATAATTAATCCGAAATACTAGTAAAAAAGAAAAAAAAATTACATGAAGGAGAAGGATGTAGTAAGAATGAAAAAATTTGCAAAAAGAAGGAAAAGTTCCGACTAATTTAGTTGGATCAGCAGCTGGGCCCCAAGGACCAGTCTCCGTGCAACCCACCAGGCATCACGGCCCAGCTGCTGGTCCCTAAGCCCCCTACCCACGCCAACAGGTCAGCATCTTGGGGACGGCTGTGAATGCCACTACGAATGCCATACACCTCCCGGCCATCCAAGGTGACTACAGCCTCGGCTACCTATAGGGAACGTGAAGACCACAAGGAAGGCAACCCACTACACCCGATCATCAGCCAAATGCCCGCCCTGACTTACGCTCTGGCCAAACGCCTTAATAAAATTCTGACTCCATATATCCCCTCCAGGTACTGCCTCACCTCATCGGTGGAATTTTTGGAGAAGATCCGCGACTCCTCCGGTGCGGGAACCATGGCGTCCTTAGAAGTTGAGTCCCTGTTCACCTACATCCCAGTCGACGAGACGATAGGGATCATCATGGAGCAGGTATATAGGAATCCCGATATGAGACCCCCTAACATCCCAGAAGACTCTTTAAGAACCCTGCTGGATATCTGTACGAAGAGAACCCCTTTTAACCACCAACCGAGGACAGATATACCGCCAAAACGACGGCGTAGCGATAGGGTCCCCCTTAGGAGTCCCCTTCGCTAACTTCTACATGGGTGAAATGGAAGAAAGGGTCTTCTCGCAACATAGATGTCCCCGCACATATGGACGCTATATCGATGACATCTTCGTGCAAGCCGACTGCGAGGATGAGGTAGAAGAACCCTTCGGCAGCAGTTCCTGCAGCACAGCGCACTCAACTTCACTGTTGAGTACAGTAGCAACGATTGGCTCCCCTTCCTCGACGTCCTAGTCACGAAGACGAATCAGAAGTTGGCGACTACAGTTTACACCAAAGCCACGAACCTTGGACTTTGTCTAAATGGAGATAGCGAGTGTCCTGCGCGGTTCAAGACCACCACCTTCAGGGCCTTCGTCAGGAGGGCCCTCTCGCACTGCTCGACTCAGCAGGACACACATCTCAAACTCGACCGAGCATCCCAGATGCTAATTAACAATGGGTACTCGAATAAACTCGTAAACCGAGAAACACGAGCCACCCTTGACAAGTGGTACATGATGGAGGAGGAAAGAAAGGAACATTCCACCCCGGAGGATATCAAACTTTTCTATAAAGCCTTCATGCACCATCAATACAAGGAGGACGAAGCAGCCATGAAGAAAATAATAGAGGATCACGTCCGCCCCATGGAGGAAGGAAAGAGAGTGTCCCTCATTATTTACTACAAGAATCGGCGTACGAAGAACCTCCTGATGAAGAACAACCCCTCCCCGCCCGTAGGAGACCCCCTAAAGCAGTCTAATGTTGTCTACCGATACGTATCCCACGCCCAAGGATGCCCTGGGATTTACATCGGCATGACGACGATGCGCTTGTCAAAAAGGATCCCCTGCCATGCCCAGGAAGGCGCCATTAGGCAGCACGCCCTTGCAGTACACCAGAGAAACATTACGAGAGACGACATCATCAGGAATATTAAGATCATCGGGAGAGCACCTGACCCACGATGTCTGTGTCTCCTAGAAGAACTGCTTATCCTCAAGCAAAAGCCTCCCCTTAATACCATCCAAGAAGCATTCCTGATACTGACGTGTGAGGAGGACCACACCCCTCGCCCCCAACGAAAGTACCAGAGCGCATGAAACAAACACCGGACATTAGAATAATACCAGGGGTGACGTCACTCAGGTAGAAGCCAATCGCTGTATGAGTCACCTTCCCAGGAACCAATCAAAACTCGACCTGCCAGAGAAGTGCTCTGACTGTACTCAAGAGCCCGCAACATCACGATATAAAGAGATGGACTCGCCACTGGAATTCAGTCCCTCAGCAGTTATCGCATTGGAGAGAGCAGTAATAAATCAAATGACTCAACTGAATTTTACCATGCCCTTTGGTGCGTTGCTCGCCAATCCAAGCAACAACGAGAAAGCCGTCATCAGAAAGATAGAGAAGACTCTTTACAAGATTAATAGTGCTGAAGCAGCAGTCATTTTTAACAATATATATATATATATATATATATATATATATATATATATATATATATATATATTATATATATATATATATATATATATATATATATATATATATATTATATATATACTATTATATATATATATATATATATTATATATATATATGTATGTATGTATGTAGTATATATATATATATATATATATATATATATATATATATATATATATAGATATATAGATATATATATATATATATATATATATATATATATATCTATATATATATATATATATATATATATATATATATATATATATGACGGCTTTCTCGTTGTTGCTTGGATTGGCGAGCAACGCACCAAAGGGCATGGGTAAAATTCAGTTGAGTCATTTGATTTATTATTGCTCTCTCCCATGCGATAACTGCTGAGGGACTGAATTCCAGTGGCGAGTCCATCTCTTTATATCGTGATGTTGCGGGCTCTTGAGTACAGTCAGAGCACCTCTCCGGCAGGTCGAGTTTTCATTGGTTCCTGGGAAGGTGACTCATACAGTGGTCGTTTACGAGTCTTGCAGACCACCTCAGGTGTGGAGTATCACCGGGAGCCTCTTGATTGCTTCTACCTGAGAGATGTCACCCCGGTATTATTCTAATATTAGTTTAGTGAAAAATCTCTTCTTAATTCTTTGTTCATCTGATTGAATACGTTAACGAAATTTGTAGAACACTTTCATTGCCAAGAGGGTTCAGGCTAATAAGCAATGTTTATCTGCAACTGTTGTTTCAGAGAACAAATTTTCTTCCTGAAAAAGGTGTTAATTATTTAGATGCTCCATTCGAATTTATATCAGTAGTTGGCTGGTTGGAGGGTTGAGTTAACCATCATCTAATAGTGAATCACATTTTTACTGGATTTTTATAACATCATCTTTACAATTATAATATATATTATATATATATATATATATATATATATAGATATATATATATATACTATATATATATATAAAATATATAATCTATAAGCATGAGCTAATAGAATCACATTTTTTACTGGATTTTTATAACATCATCTATACATTATATATATATATATAAATATATATATATATATATTATATAGATATATATATATATATATATAATGTATAGATGATGTTATAAATATATCCAGTAAAAAATGTGATTCACTATTAGATGATGGTTAACTCAACCCTCCAACCAGCCAACTACTGATATAAATTCGAATGGAGCATCTAAATAAAATTAACACCTTTTTCAGGAAGAAAATTTGTTCTCTGAAACAACAGTTGCAGATAAACATTGCTTATAGCCTTAACAACCTCTTGGCAATGAAAGTGGTTCTACCAAATTTCGTTAACGTATTCAATCAGATGAACAAAGAATTAAGAAGAGATTTTTCACTAGAATTAAGAAGAGATTTTTCACTAAACTAATATAAGGAATTTTCGCTAAATCAATGTAACTGGGAGAGAAAGGGCCTACAGATACCACGTCACAAAAATGCACAAACCAACCGTTTTAATCTGAAGCCAAATTAGCTCAATTTATTTCAAATAAAGCAAAAGACTTATTTTCTTCTCCTGACCAAATTAAAATGTTATTACACAGGCAAAAAAATTAACAAGGAATGAAAAGTAGAGTATCTCGTATCTTATCATGCCTTTGTGATAACTACATCTGATTAATTTTAATTACGAACTATAGATTAACAATTAATAATGGGGGTCGTAGCTCAGCGGTAGAGCGTTTGCATATCGTGCGAGAGGTCCTTGGTTCGATCCCAGGTGCCCCCTTAACATTTTTAATCTTCTCAGGGGTCAACGGGCTTCTGGCTGTTTAGACAATCTGCAGATGCAAACGATACAGACATTAACGGTGGTGAGTCAGTGTGTCAATTATCTGATACTAGTTACTCATCACTTGGAGTCATGGATGAAATATGTTAACCTTTTTAAAGCTTCCCTATTGCACTGCGATATCTTTGGAGAAAATATTATTATTTCATTAATAATGAAGCCATATTTACCTCAGCTCTCAATACTCTTACTCTCCGCCGCAAGGTGGCTAATCTCAACTTTCTTTCAAGGTGACTTCTCTCTCGCTTTTCTGTAAATACTATTTCTCTCGTTGTTTCACTACTCTGGAATTATATCTTTGTTGCAATTTTAACTGACTTCTTGACCCTTCTTCATGGCTAAACTCCACGCTATTTCTTGGATAACCTTTTTTCTTGTTTCCTTCGAGCAAGGATTAGAAAAGGGGTATTGAGTTGCCCATGCCAAAGGACTTATAGACTTTCGAGTCAATCAAAATGTGTAACGCATTAAATTTATAAGCCTTCATCTACCAGTTTTCATTCATTCATTAATTCTGAATTCAGTAAGAGAAAGATTATCTAAACTGGGTTTATGTCATTATTTATATTAAAAGCTTTAGAAAACTTTTGCGTGAAATATTTACAGATTTTTTAATATGATTTTCAATATAATTCTTCTCATTCGACTTTTTAAAACATTTCCCACCCCCTAAAAATAGAATCTTCCGATAAAAAAGTATCAGCCAAGTAATTAATACCATAAAGTGTATGGTATTCAGAATTAAAACAAGGGAAATCGGTAATATCCCAAAGCTCAGACGCAAACTGCAATGTGGGACCCAACTAAAAAACAAAAACAAAAAAGGGCGCAAGTTCCCGGCCATCAATTTTTCTACATTTCATTCCGTACTTGTTTTTAATACAATACGATCACGAATAGCTCTGACAGCTAGCGAGACTACAAAGTAACGCTGACACACGAACTTTACACATCAGTCCCAGAACCCTCTGATGCAAACTCCTTGACGAGGTGGGGGGGGCTTAGGAATCCACTGCAGAGAGAGTATGCTCTCTTAAACCTACTCTCCCTGCTATGGTTTTGACTTAACATTGGGACCTTTAACTCCCTTACTCCTCCTCCTATAAATTTTCCCCCTTCCCTTCTTCTTTCGTTGATGATATTAGCAGGTTAATAGATTACTGAATTAACTGCTCTTTTAACTAGATGGAGGGTGGAACTGGACGGCATGCCACTCCATACGTAAAACCAGAGTACCTGACGTGGTCGAGCGAGGGGAAATTTTTATGTCAAGCCATACCCACAGTGCTGGGTCCGATCTCTACGGACTGACGACCCTTAAAGGACTGTGGGTGCGGCGTATATCCAGGTGAGGGTCCCAATGCAGTTACCTCTGTGTGTGACAGTTTTGCTCCTCCCCCAGTTGGGCCTCCTTGGTGAGAGGGACCCCAGCCTGGACGAAATTAATTTTCTTTGTTTTAGGACAAACCATATAAACCTCCCCCAAAACACCAATGACAAACTCTTGCTCGGAAAAGGACAAAACGTTACAGCGTCTTGGAAAGGGATCTAGTTTGGTAACAATGACCCTTTATACTCCTTCTAACGAAACCAGTATAGTTTTGGATTAAGGAGGAAAAATCTAAACTAGGAAAAAAATAGGAAGCTTAGGCAAATTGAAGTAATGCCAGGTGTGTTTGAACCTGCTGCATATGATAAATTTTTAACTTTGTCCTTAGAAGAAGGCAATATAG